>NW_027284993.1:330000-358040 GCF_040894005.1 Engystomops pustulosus
GCCGCTCGGCCGTATCCGGCGGCATGTCACTGTTCCCCGGCCAGACTTGGCGGCAAGTCCCGGGGGACGAACAAGCCCATGGAAGTAGGGGCTCAGCGGGAGCAGCCAGTTGGCCTATCCGGCCACATGTCACTGTCCCCCGGCCAGACTTGGCGGCAAGTCCCGGGGAGGAACAAGCCCATGGAAGTAGGAGCTCCGACTTCCAAAGTGATGACGTCAGCGGGAGCAGCCGCTCGGCCGTATCCGGCGGCATGTCACTGTTCCCCGGCCAGACTTGGCGGCAAGTCCCGGGGACGAACAAGCCCATGGAAGTAGGGGCTCAGCGGGAGCAGCCAGTTGGCCTATCCGGCCACATGTCACTGTCCCCCGGCCAGACTTGGCGGCAAGTCCCGGGGAGGAACAAGCCCATGGAAGTAGGAGCTCCGACTTCCAAAGTGATGACGTCAGCGGGAGCAGCCGCTCGGCCGTATCCGGCGGCATGTCACTGTTCCCCGGCCAGACTTGGCGGCAAGTCCCGGGGACGAACAAGCCCATGGAAGTAGGGGCTCAGCGGGAGCAGCCAGTTGGCCTATCCGGCCACATGTCACTGTCCCCCGGCCAGACTTGGCGGCAAGTCCCGGGGAGGAACAAGCCCATGGAAGTAGGAGCTCCTACTTCCAAAGCGATGACGTCAGCGGGAGCAGCCGCTCGGCCGTATCCGGCGGCATGTCACTGTTCCCCGGCCAGACTTGGCGGCAAGTCCCGGGGGACGAACAAGCCCATGGAAGTAGGGGCTCAGCGGGAGCAGCCAGTTGGCCTATCCGGCCACATGTCACTGTCCCCCGGCCAGACTTGGCGGCAAGTCCCGGGGAGGAACAAGCCCATGGAAGTAGGAGCTCCTACTTCCAAAGCGATGACGTCAGCGAGAGAAGCCGCTCGGCCGTATCCGGCGGCATGTCACTGTTCCCCGGCCAGACTTGGCGGCAAGTCCCGGGGGACGAACAAGCCCATGGAAGTAGGGGCTCAGCGGGAGCAGCCAGTTGGCCTATCCGGCCACATGTCACTGTCCCCCGGCCAGACTTGGCGGCAAGTCCCGGGGAGGAACAAGCCCATGGAAGTAGGAGCTCCTACTTCCAAAGCGATGACGTCAGCGGGAGAAGCCGCTCGGCCTATCCGGCCACATGTCACTGTCCCCCGGCCACACTTGGCTATAGGTCCCGGGGAGGAATAATGCCCATGGAAGTAGGAGCTCCTACTTCCAAAGGGGCAAGTCAGCGGGAGCAGCCACTTGGCCTACCCGGCCAAGTTTCACTGTTCCCCGGCCACACTTGGCTGTAGGTCCCGGAGAGGAATAATGCCCATGGAAGTAAGAGCTCCTACCTCCAAAGGGGCAAGTCAGCGGGAGAAGCCACTTGGCCTATCCGGCCACATGTCACTGTCCCCCGGCCAAGCTTGGCTGTAGGTCCCGGGGAGGAATAATGCCCATGGAAGTAGGAGCTCCTACTTCCAAAGGGGCAAGTCAGCGGAAGAAGCCACTAGTTCTATCCGGCCAAGAGTCACTGTTCCCCGGCCTTACTTGGCAGTAGGTCCCGGGGAGGAATAATGCCCATGGAAGTAGGAGCTCCTACTTCCAAAGGGGCAAGTCAGCGGGAGAAGCCACTTGGCCTATCCGGCCAAGAGTCACTGTTCCCCGGCCACTCTTGGCAGTAAGTCCCGGGGAGGAATAATGCCCATGGAAGTAGGAGCTCCTACTTCCAAAGGGGCAAGTCAGCGGGAGAAGCCACTAGTTCTATCCGGCCAAGAGTCACTGTTCCCCGGCTACACTTGGCAGTAGGTCCTGGGGAGGAATAATGCCCATGGAAGTAGGAGCTACTACCTCCAAAGGGTGAAGACACTTGGCTCTACCCGAGAGGTATACTGCCCATGGGAGTAAGAGCTCCTACTTCCAAAGGGGCAAGTCAGCGGGAGAAGCCACTTGGCCTACCCGGCCAAGAGTCACTGTTCCCCGGCCACACTTGGCAGTAGGTCCCGGGGAGGAATAATGCCCATGGAAGTAGGAGCTCCTACTTCCAAAGGGGCAAGTCAGCGGGAGAAGCCACTTGGCCTATCCGGCCACATGTCACTGTCCCCCGGCCAAGCTTGGCTGTAGGTCCCGGGGAGGAATAATGCCCATGGAAGTAGGAGCTCCTACTTCCAAAGGGGCAAGTCAGCGGAAGAAGCCACTAGTTCTATCCGGCCAAGAGTCACTGTTCCCCGGCCTTACTTGGCAGTAGGTCCCGGGGAGGAATAATGCCCATGGAAGTAGGAGCTCCTACTTCCAAAGGGGCAAGTCAGCGGGAGAAGCCACTTGGCCTATCCGGCCAAGAGTCACTGTTCCCCGGCCACTCTTGGCAGTAGGTCCCGGGGAGGAATAATGCCCATGGAAGTAGGAGCTCCTACTTCCAAAGGGGCAAGTCAGCGGGAGAAGCCACTAGTTCTATCCGGCCAAGAGTCACTGTTCCCCGGCTACACTTGGCAGTAGGTCCCGGGGAGGAATAATGCCCATGGAAGTAGGAGCTACTACCTAAAAAGGGTGAAGACACTTGGCTCTAAGTCCCCGAGAGGTATACTGCCCATGGGAGTAAGAGCTCCTACTTCCAAAGGGGCAAGTCAGCGGGAGAAGCCACTTGGCCTACCCGGCCAAGAGTCACTGTTCCCCGGCCACACTTGGCAGTAGGTCCCGGGGAGGAATAATGCCCATGGAAGTAGGAGCTCCTACTTCCAAAGGGGCAAGTCAGCGGGAGAAGCCACTTGGCCTACCCGGCCAAGAGTCACTGTTCCCCGTCCACACTTGGCAGTAGGTCCCGGGGAGGAATAATGCCCATGGAAGTAGGAGCTCCTACTTCCAAAGGGGCAAGTCAGCGGGAGAAGCCACTTGGCCTATCCGGCCACATGTCACTGTCCCCCGGCCACACTTGGCTGTAGGTCCCGGGGAGGAATAATGCCCATGGAAGTAGGAGCTCCTACTTCCAAAGGGGCAAGTCAGCGGAAGAAGCCACTAGTTCTATCCGGCCAAGAGTCACTGTTCCCCGGCCTTACTTGGCAGTAGGTCCCGGGGAGGAATAATGCCCATGGAAGTAGGAGCTCCTACTTCCAAAGGGGCAAGTCAGCGGGAGAAGCCACTTGGCCTATCCGGCCAAGAGTCACTGTTCCCCGGCCACACTTGGCAATAGGTCCCGGGGAGGAATAATGCCCATGGAAGTAGGAGCTCCTACTTCCAAAGGGGCAAGTCAGCGGGAGAAGCCACTAGTTCTATCCGGCCAAGAGTCACTGTTCCCCGGCTACACTTGGCAGTAGGTCCCGGGGAGGAATAATGCCCATGGAAGTAGGAGCTACTACCTCCAAAGGGTGAAGACACTTGGCTCTAAGTCCCCGAGAGGTATACTGCCCATGGGAGTAAGAGCTCCTACTTCCAAAGGGGCAAGTCAGCGGGAGAAGCCACTTGGCCTACCCGGCCAAGAGTCACTGTTCCCCGGCCACACTTGGCAGTAGGTCCCGGGGAGGAATAATGCCCATGGAAGTAGGAGCTCCTACTTCCAAAGGGGCAAGTCAGCGGGAGAAGCCACTTGGCCTACCCGGCCAAGAGTCACTGTTCCCCGGCCACACTTGGCAGTAGGTCCCGGGGAGGAATAATGCCCAAGGAAGTAGGAGCTCCTACTTCCAAAGGGGCAAGTCAGCGGGAGAAGCCACTTGGCCTATCCGGCCACATGTCACTGTCCCCCGGCCACACTTGGCTGTAGGTCCCGGGGAGGAATAATGCCCATGGAAGTAGGAGCTCCTACTTCCAAAGGGGCAAGTCAGCGGAAGAAGCCACTAGTTCTATCCGGCCAAGAGTCACTGTTCCCCGGCCTTACTTGGCAGTAGGTCCCGGGGAGGAATAATGCCCATGGAAGTAGGAGCTCCTACTTCCAAAGGGGCAAGTCAGCGGGAGAAGCCACTTGGCCTATCCGGCCAAGAGTCACTGTTCCCCGGCCACTCTTGGCAGTAGGTCCCGGGGAGGAATAATGCCCATGGAAGTAGGAGCTCCTACTTCCAAAGGGGCAAGTCAGCGGGAGAAGCCACTAGTTCTATCCGGCCAAGAGTCACTGTTCCCCGGCTACACTTGGCAGTAGGTCCCGGGGAGGAATAATGCCCATGGAAGTAGGAGCTACTACCTAAAAAGGGTGAAGACACTTGGCTCTAAGTCCCCGAGAGGTATACTGCCCATGGGAGTAAGAGCTCCTACTTCCAAAGGGGCAAGTCAGCGGGAGAAGCCACTTGGCCTACCCGGCCAAGAGTCACTGTTCCCCGGCCACACTTGGCAGTAGGTCCCGGGGAGGAATAATGCCCATGGAAGTAGGAGCTCCTACTTCCAAAGGGGCAAGTCAGCGGGAGAAGCCACTTGGCCTACCCGGCCAAGAGTCACTGTTCCCCGTCCACACTTGGCAGTAGGTCCCGGGGAGGAATAATGCCCATGGAAGTAGGAGCTCCTACTTCCAAAGGGGCAAGTCAGCGGGAGAAGCCACTTGGCCTATCCGGCCACATGTCACTGTCCCCCGGCCACACTTGGCTGTAGGTCCCGGGGAGGAATAATGCCCATGGAAGTAGGAGCTCCTACTTCCAAAGGGGCAAGTCAGCGGAAGAAGCCACTAGTTCTATCCGGCCAAGAGTCACTGTTCCCCGGCCTTACTTGGCAGTAGGTCCCGGGGAGGAATAATGCCCATGGAAGTAGGAGCTCCTACTTCCAAAGGGGCAAGTCAGCGGGAGAAGCCACTTGGCCTATCCGGCCAAGAGTCACTGTTCCCCGGCCACACTTGGCAATAGGTCCCGGGGAGGAATAATGCCCATGGAAGTAGGAGCTCCTACTTCCAAAGGGGCAAGTCAGCGGGAGAAGCCACTAGTTCTATCCGGCCAAGAGTCACTGTTCCCCGGCTACACTTGGCAGTAGGTCCCGGGGAGGAATAATGCCCATGGAAGTAGGAGCTACTACCTCCAAAGGGTGAAGACACTTGGCTCTAAGTCCCCGAGAGGTATACTGCCCATGGGAGTAAGAGCTCCTACTTCCAAAGGGGCAAGTCAGCGGGAGAAGCCACTTGGCCTACCCGGCCAAGAGTCACTGTTCCCCGGCCACACTTGGCAGTAGGTCCCGGGGAGGAATAATGCCCATGGAAGTAGGAGCTCCTACTTCCAAAGGGGCAAGTCAGCGGGAGAAGCCACTTGGCCTACCCGGCCAAGAGTCACTGTTCCCCGGCCACACTTGGCAGTAGGTCCCGGGGAGGAATAATGCCCAAGGAAGTAGGAGCTCCTACTTCCAAAGGGGCAAGTCAGCGGGAGAAGCCACTTGGCCTATCCGGCCACATGTCACTGTCCCCCGGCCACACTTGGCTGTAGGTCCCGGGGAGGAATAATGCCCATGGAAGTAGGAGCTCCTACTTCCAAAGGGGCAAGTCAGCGGAAGAAGCCACTAGTTCTATCCGGCCAAGAGTCACTGTTCCCCGGCCTTACTTGGCAGTAGGTCCCGGGGAGGAATAATGCCCATGGAAGTAGGAGCTCCTACTTCCAAAGGGGCAAGTCAGCGGGAGAAGCCACTTGGCCTATCCGGCCAAGAGTCACTGTTCCCCGGCCACACTTGGCAATAGGTCCCGGGGAGGAATAATGCCCATGGAAGTAGGAGCTCCTACTTCCAAAGGGGCAAGTCAGCGGGAGAAGCCACTAGTTCTATCCGGCCAAGAGTCACTGTTCCCCGGCCACACTTGGCAGTAGGTCCCGGGGAGGAATAATGCCCATGGAAGTAGGAGCTACCACCTCCAAAGGGTGAAGACACTTGGCTCTAAGTCCCCGAGAGGTATACTGCCCATGGGAGTAAGAGCTCCTACTTCCAAAGGGGCAAGTCAGCGGGAGAAGCCACTTGGCCTATCCGGCCAAGAGTCACTGTTCCCCGGCCACTCTTGGCAGTAGGTCCCGGGGAGGAATAATGCCCATGGAAGTAGGAGCTCCTACTTCCAAAGGGGCAAGTCAGCGGGAGAAGCCACTAGTTCTATCCGGCCAAGAGTCACTGTTCCCCGGCTACACTTGGCAGTAGGTCCCGGGGAGGAATAATGCCCATGGAAGTAGGAGCTCCTACTTCCAAAGGGGCAAGTCAGCGGGAGCAGCCACTTGGCCTATCCGTCCAAGAGTCACTGTTCCCCGGCCACACTTGGCTGTAGGTCCCGGGGAGGAATAATGCCCATGGAAGTAAGAGCTCCTACTTCCAAAGGGGCAAGTCAGCGGGAGAAGCCACTTGGCCTATCCGGCCACATGTCACTGTCCCCCGGCCACACTTGGCAGTAGGTCCCGGGGAGGAATAATGCCCATGGAAGTAGGAGCTACTACCTCCAAAGAGTGAAGACACTTGGCTCTAAGTCCCCGAGAGGTATAGTGCCCATGGAAGTAAGAGCTCCTACTTCCAAAGGGGCAAGTCAGCGGGAGAAGCCACTTGGCCTATCCGGCCAAGAGTCACTGTTCCCCGGCCACACTTGGCAGTAGGTCCCGGAGAGGAATAATGCCCATGGAAGTAGGAGCTCCTACTTCCAAAGGGGCAAGTCAGCGGGAGAAGCCACTTGGCATATCCGGCCAAGAGTCACTGTTCCCCGGCCACACTTGGCAGTAGGTCCCGGGGAGGAATAATGCCCATGGAAGTAGGAGCTCCTACTTCCAAAGGGGCAAGTCAGCGGGAGAAGCCACTTGGCCTATCCGGCCACATGTCACTGTCCCCCGGCCACTCTTGGCAGTAGGTCCCGGGGAGGAATAATGCCCATGGAAGTAGGAGCTCCTACTTCCAAAGGGGCAAGTCAGCGGGAGAAGCCACTTGGCCTATCCGGCCACATGTCACTGTCCCCCGGCCACTCTTGGCAGTAGGTCCCGGGGAGGAATAATGCCCATGGAAGTAGGAGCTCCTACTTCCAAAGGGGCAAGTCAGCGGGAGAAGCCACTTGGCCTACCCAGGCAAGAGTCACTGTTCCCCGGCCACACTTGGCAGTAGGTCCCGGGGAGGAATAATGCCCATGGAAGTAGGAGCTCCTACTTCCAAAGGGTCAAGTCAGCGGGAGAAGCCACTTGGCCTATCCGGCCAAGAGTCACTGTTCCCCGGCCACACTTGGCAGTAGGTCCCGGGGAGGAATAATGCCCATGGAAGTAGGAGCTCCTACTTCCAAAGGGGCAAGTCAGCGGGAGAAGCCACTTGGCCTATCCGAACAAGAGTCACTGTTCCCCGGCCACACTTGGCAGGAGGTCCCGGGGAGGAATAATGCCCATGGAAGTAGGAGCTACTACCTCCAAAGGGTGAAGACACTTGGCTCTAAGTCCCCGAGAGGTATAGTGCCCATGGAAGTAGGAGCTCCTACTTCCAAAGGGGCAAGTCAGCGGGAGAAGCAACTTGGCCTATCCGGCCAAGAGTCACTGTTCCCCGGCCACACTTGGCAGGAGGTCCCGGGGAGGAATAATGCCCATGGAAGTAGGAGCTCCTACTTCCAAAGGGTCAAGTCAGCGGGAGAAGCCACTTGGCCTATCCGGCCAAGAGTCACTGTTCCCCGGCCACACTTGGCAGTAGGTCCCGGGGAGGAATAATGCCCATGGAAGTAGGAGCTCCTACTTCCAAAGGGGAAAGTAAGCGGGAGAAGCCACTTGGCCTATCCGGCCAAGAGTCACTGTTCCCCGGCCACACTTGGCAGTAGGTCCCGGGGAGGAATAATGCCCATGGAAGTAGGAGCTCCTACTTCCAAAGGGGCAAGTCAGCGGGAGAAGCCACTTGGCCTATCCGAACAAGAGTCACTGTTCCCCGGCCACACTTGGCAGGAGGTCCCGGGGAGGAATAATGCCCATGGAAGTAGGAGCTACTACCTCCAAAGGGTGAAGACACTTGGCTCTAAGTCCCCGAGAGGTATAGTGCCCATGGAAGTAGGAGCTCCTACTTCCAAAGGGGCAAGTCAGCGGGAGAAGCAACTTGGCCTATCCGGCCAAGAGTCACTGTTCCCCGGCCACACTTGGCAGGAGGTCCCGGGGAGGAATAATGCCCATGGAAGTAGGAGCTCCTACTTCCAAAGGGTCAAGTCAGCGGGAGAAGCCACTTGGCCTATCCGGCCAAGAGTCACTGTTCCCCGGCCACACTTGGCAGTAGGTCCCGGGGAGGAATAATGCCCATGGAAGTAGGAGCTCCTACTTCCAAAGGGGAAAGTAAGCGGGAGAAGCCACTTGGCCTATCCGGCCAAGAGTCACTGTTCCCCGGCCACACTTGGCAGTAGGTCCCGGGGAGGAATAATGCCCATGGAAGTAGGAGCTCCTACTTCCAAAGGGGCAAGTCAGCGGGAGAAGCCACTTGGCCTATCCGAACAAGAGTCACTGTTCCCCGGCCACACTTGGCAGGAGGTCCCGGGGAGGAATAATGCCCATGGAAGTAGGAGCTACTACCTCCAAAGGGTGAAGACACTTGGCTCTAAGTCCCCGAGAGGTATAGTGCCCATGGAAGTAGGAGCTCCTACTTCCAAAGGGGCAAGTCAGCGGGAGAAGCAACTTGGCCTATCCGGCCAAGAGTCACTGTTCCCCGGCCACACTTGGCAGGAGGTCCCGGGGAGGAATAATGCCCATGGAAGTAGGAGCTCCTACTTCCAAAGGGTCAAGTCAGCGGGAGAAGCCACTTGGCCTATCCGGCCAAGAGTCACTGTTCCCCGGCCACACTTGGCAGTAGGTCCCGGGGAGGAATAATGCCCATGGAAGTAGGAGCTCCTACTTCCAAAGGGGAAAGTAAGCGGGAGAAGCCACTTGGCCTATCCGGCCAAGAGTCACTGTTCCCCGGCCACACTTGGCAGTAGGTCCCGGGGAGGAATAATGCCCATGGAAGTAGGAGCTCCTACTTCCAAAGGGGCAAGTCAGCGGGAGAAGCCACTTGGCCTATTCGGCCAAGAGTCACTGTTCCCCGGCCACACTTGGCAGGAGGTCCCGGGGAGGAATAATGCCCATGGAAGTAGGAGCTCCTACTTCCAAAGGGGCAAGTCAGCGGGAGAAGCCACTTGGGCTATCCGGCCACATGTCACTGTCCCCCGGCAACACTTGGCAGTAGGTCCCGGGGAGGAATAATGCCCATGGAAGTAAGAGCTCCTACTTCCAAAGGGGCAAGTCAGCGGGAGAAGCCACTTGGCCTATCCGGCCACATGTCACTGTTCCCCGGCCACACTTGGCAGTAGGTCCCGGGGAGGAATAATGCCCATGGAAGTAGGAGCTCCTACTTCCAAAGGGGCAAGTCAGCGGGAGAAGCCACTTGGCCTGCCCGGCCAAGAGTCACTGTTCCCCGGCCACACTTGGCAGTAGGTCCCGGGGAGGAATAATGCCCATGGAAGTAGGAGCTCCTACTTCCAAAGGGGCAAGTCAGCGGGAGAAGCCACTTGGCCTATCCGGCCAAGAGTCACTGTCCCCCGGCCACACTTGGCAGTAGGTCCCGGGGAGGAATAATGCCCATGGAAGTAGGAGCTCCTACTTCCAAAGGGGCAAGTCAGCGGGAGAAGCCACTTCGCCTACCCGGCCAAGTGTCACTGTCCCCCGGCCAGACTTGGCGGCAAGTCCCGGGGAGGAATAATGCCCATGGAAGTAGGAGCTCACTTGGCTCTAAGTCTTCGAGAGGTATAATGCCCATGGAAGTAAGAGCTCCTACTTCCAAAGGGGCAAGTCAGCGGGAGAAGCCACTTGGCCTGCCCGGCCAAGAGTCACTGTTCCCCGGCCACACTTGGCAGTAGGTCCCGGGGAGGAATAATGCCCATGGAAGTAGGAGCTCCTACTTCCAAAGGGGCAAGTCAGCGGGAGAAGCCACTTGGCCTAGCCGGCCACATGTCACTGTTCCCCGGCCACACTTGGCAGTAGGTCCCGGGGAGGAATAATGCCCATGGAAGTAGGAGCTCCTACTTCCAAAGGGGCAAGTCAGCGGGAGAAGCCACTAGTTCTATCCGGCCAAGAGTCACTGTTCCCCGGCCACACTTGGCAGTAGGTCCCGGGGAGGAATAATGCCCATGGAAGTAGGAGCTCACTTGGCTCTAAGTCTTCGAGAGGTATAATGCCCATGGAAGTAAGAGCTCCTACTTCCAAAGGGGCAAGTCAGCGGGAGAAGCCACTTCGCCTACCCGGCCAAGTGTCACTGTCCCCCGGCCAGACTTGGCGGCAAGTCCCGGGGAGGAATAATGCCCATGGAAGTAGGAGCTCCTACTTCCAAAGGGGCAAGTCAGCGGGAGAAGCCACTTCGCCTACCCGGCCAAGTGTCACTGTCCCCCGGCCAGACTTGGCGGCAAGTCCCGGGGAGGAATAATGCCCATGGAAGTAGGAGCTCCTCCTTCCAAAGGGGCAAGTCAGCGGGAGAAGCCACTTCGCCTACCCGGCCAAGTGTCACTGTCCCCCGGCCAGACTTGGCGGCAAGTCCCGGGGAGGAATAATGCCCATGGAAGTAGGAGCTCACTTGGCTCTAAGTCTTCGAGAGGTATAATGCCCATGGAAGTAAGAGCTCCTACTTCCAAAGGGGCAAGTCAGCGGGAGAAGCCACTTCGCCTACCCGGCCAAGTGTCACTGTCCCCCGGCCAGACTTGGCGGCAAGTCCCGGGGAGGAATAATGCCCATGGAAGTAGGAGCTCCTACTTCCAAAGGGGCAAGTCAGCGGGAGAAGCCACTTCGCCTACCCGGCCAAGTGTCACTGTCCCCCGGCCAGACTTGGCGGCAAGTCCCGGGGAGGAATAATGCCCATGGAAGTAGGAGCTCCTACTTCCAAAGGGGCAAGTCAGCGGGAGAAGCCACTTCGCCTACCCGGCCAAGTGTCACTGTCCCCCGGCCAGACTTGGCGGCAAGTCCCGGGGAGGAATAATGCCCATGGAAGTAGGAGCTCACTTGGCTCTAAGTCTTCGAGAGGTATAATGCCCATGGAAGTAAGAGCTCCTACTTCCAAAGGGGCAAGTCAGCGGGAGAAGCCACTTCGCCTACCCGGCCAAGTGTCACTGTCCCCCGGCCAGACTTGGCGGCAAGTCCCGGGGAGGAATAATGCCCCATGGAGCTCGGGCAGACTAGAAGTAACCTCGTCTGCCCGCTGGAGGGCGCCCTTCCCGGAGCGGAGGGGACCCCCTTGGCCACAAAGTGCAAGCCGAGTTTGGAGCTCGAAACCCGGCCACGCTTGGTCGTAGGTCCCGGTGAGGAACATGGCCATGGAAGTCGGAGCTCAAACCTCCAAATTGACCTCAGCGGGAGCACTTGCTGAGGCTGCCCGGGCATGGGTTACTGTTCCCCGGGCACACTTGGTCGTAGGTCCAAGTGTGGAACGTGTCCATGGAAGTTGAAGTGAAGAGAACCGCGAAAGGGAGTTTTTGCGCGAAGCCGCGGCCGAGGAGGGCTCACCGATCCCGGCGTGATTTCTGCCAGGCCCGGTACCCAAACCGAACTCCGCATGGTGGCTGGATCCGCGACCCTGGAACCCTGGGCCGGGAGCCTAGGGGCGAGAGGGGCCCCATGGAGCTCGGGCAGACTAGAAGTACCCTCGTCTGCCCGCTGGAGGGCGCCCTTCCCGGAGCGGAGGGGACCCCCCAAGCGACCAAGTGCAAGCCGAGTTTGGAGCTCGAAACCCGGCCACACTTGGTAGTATGTCCCGGTGAGGAACATGCCCATGGAAGTAAGAGCTCAGCGGGAGCAGCCACTCAGGCTACCCGGGAATGTGTCACTGTCCCCCGGCCAGACTTGGCGGCAGGTCCCGGGGAGGAACAGTGCCCATGGAAGTCGGAGCTCCAACCTCCAAGTTGACCTCAGCGGGAGCAGCCGCTGAGGCTACCCGGGCATGGGTGACTGTTCCCCGGCCACACTTGGTCGGAGGTCCCGGTGTGGAACATGCCCATGGAAGTTGAAGGGAAGAGAACCGCGAAAGGGAGTTTGGAGGCTTAGCCGCGGCCGAGGAGGTCTCACCGATCCCGGCGTGATTCCAGCCAGGCCCGGTACCCTATACCGAACTCGACAGGGTGGCTGTATCCGGGACCCTGGAACCCTGGGCGGGGAGCCTAGGGGCGAGAGGGGCCCCATGGAGCTCGGGCAGACTAGAAGTACCCTCGTCTGCCCGCTGGAGGGCGCCCTTCCCGGAGCGGAGGGGACCCCCCAAGCGACCAAGTGCAAGCCGAGTTTGGAGCTCGAAACCCGGCCACACTTGGTAGTATGTCCCGGTGAGGAACATGCCCATGGAAGTAAGAGCTCAGCGGGAGCAGCCACTCAGGCTACCCGGGAATGTGTCACTGTCCCCCGGCCAAGACTTGGCGGCAAGTCCCGGGGAGGAATAGTGCCCATGGAAGTAGCTCAGCGGGAGCAGCCGCTCAGGCTACCCGGGAATGTGTCACTGTCCCCCGGCCAGACTTGGCGGCAGGTCCCGGGGAGGAATAGTGCTCATGGAAGTAGCTCAGCGGGAGCAGCTGCTGAGGCTACCCGGGAATGTGTCACTGTCCCTGGGCCACACTTGGTCGTTGGTTCCTGATGAGGAACATGCCCATGGAAGTAAGAGTTCAGCGGGAGAAGCCGCTCAGGCTACCCGGGAATGTGTCACTGTCCCCCGGCCAGACTTGGCGGCAGGTCCCGGGGAGGAATAGTGCCCATGGAAGTCGGAGCTCCAACCTCCAAGTTGACCTCAGCGGGAGCAGCCGCTGAGGCTACCCGGGCATGGGTGACTGTTCCCCGGCCACACTTGGTCGGAGGTCCCGGTGTGGAACATGCCCATGGAAGTTGAAGGGAAGAGAACCGCGAAAGGGAGTTTGGAGGCTGAGCCGCGGCCGAGGAGGTCTCACCGATCCCGGCGTGATTCCAGCCAGGCCCGGTACCCTATACCGAACTCGACAGGGTGGCTGTATCCGGGACCCTGGAACCCTGGGCGGGGAGCCTAGGGGCGAGAGGGGCCCCATGGAGCTCGGGCAGACTAGAAGTACCCTCGTCTGCCCGCTGGAGGGCGCCCTTCCCGGAGCGGAGGGGACCCCCCAAGCGACCAAGTGCAAGCCGAGTTTGGAGCTCGAAACCCGGCCACACTTGGTAGTATGTCCCGGTGAGGAACATGCCCATGGAAGTAAGAGCTCAGCGGGAGCAGCCACTCAGGCTACCCGGGAATGTGTCACTGTCCCCCGGCCAAGACTTGGCGGCAAGTCCCGGGGAGGAATAGTGCCCATGGAAGTAGCTCAGCGGGAGCAGCTGCTGAGGCTACCCGGGAATGTGTCACTGTCCCCCGGCCAGACTTGGCGGCAGGTCCCGGGGAGGAATAGTGCTCATGGAAGTAGCTCAGCGGGAGCAGCTGCTGAAGATACCCGGGAATGTGTCACTGTCCCTGGGCCACACTTGGTCGTTGGTTCCTGATGAGGAACATGCCCATGGAAGTAAGAGTTCAGCGGGAGAAGCCGCTCAGGCTACCCGGGAATGTGTCACTGTCCCCCGGCCAGACTTGGCGGCAGGTCCCGGGGAGGAATAGTGCCCATGGAAGTCGGAGCTCCAACCTCCAAGTTGACCTCAGCGGGAGCACTTGCTGAGGCTACCCGGGCATGGGCGACTGTTCCCCGGCCACACTTGGTCGGAGGTCCCGGTGTGGAACATGCCCATGGAAGTTGAAGGGAAGAGAACCGCGAAAGGGAGTTTGGAGGCTGAGCCGCGGCCGAGGAGGTCTCACCGATCCCGGCGTGATTCCAGCCAGGCCCGGTACCCTATACCGAACTCGGCAGGGTGGCTGTATCCGGGACCCTGGAACCCTGGGCGGGGAGCCTAGGGGCGAGAGGGGCCCCATGGAGCTCGGGCAGACTAGAAGTACCCTCGTCTGCCCGCTGGAGGGCGCCCTTCCCGGAGCGGAGGGGACCCCCAAGCGACCAAGTGCAAGCCGAGTTTGGAGCTCGAAACCCGGCCACACTTGGTAGTATGTCCCGGTGAGGAACATGCCCATGGAAGTAAGAGCTCAGCGGGAGCAGCCACTCAGGCTACCCGGCAATGTGTCACTGTCCCCCGGCCAAGACTTGGCGGCAAGTCCCGGGGAGGAATAGTGCCCATGGAAGTAGCTCAGCGGGAGCAGCCGCTCAGGCTACCCGGGAATGTGTCACTGTCCCCCGGCCAGACTTGGCGGCAGGTCCCGGGGAGGAATAGTGCCCATGGAAGTCGGAGCTCCAACCTCCAAGTTGACCTCAGCGGGAGCAGCCGCTGAGGCTACCCGGGCATGGGTGACTGTTCCCCGGCCACACTTGGTCGGAGGTCCCGGTGTGGAACATGCCCATGGAAGTTGAAGGGAAGAGAACCGCGAAAGGGAGTTTGGAGGCTGAGCCGCGGCCGAGGAGGTCTCACCGATCCCGGCGTGATTCCAGCCAGGCCCGGTACCCTATACCGAACTCGGCAGGGTGGCTTTATCCGGGACCCTGGAACCCTGGGCGGGGAGCCTAGGGGCGAGAGGGGCCCCATGGAGCTCGGGCAGACTAGAAGTACCCTCGTCTGCCCGCTGGAGGGCGCCCTTCCCGGAGCGGAGGGGACCCCCAAGCGACCAAGTGCAAGCCGAGTTTGGAGCTCGAAACCCGGCCACACTTGGTAGTATGTCCCGGTGAGGAACATGCCCATGGAAGTAAGAGCTCAGCGGGAGCAGCCACTCAGGCTACCCGGGAATGTGTCACTGTCCCCCGGCCAAGACTTGGCGGCAAGTCCCGGGGAGGAATAGTGCCCATGGAAGTAGCTCAGCGGGAGCAGCCGCTCAGGCTACCCGGGAATGTGTCACTGTCCCCCGGCCAGACTTGGCGGCAGGTCCCGGGGAGGAATAGTGCTCATGGAAGTAGCTCAGCGGGAGCAGCCACTCAGGCTAACCGGGAATGTGTCACTGTCCCTGGGCCACACTTGGTCGTTGGTTCCTGATGAGGAACATGCCCATGGAAGTAAGAGTTCAGCGGGAGAAGCCGCTCAGGCTACCCGGGAATGTGTCACTGTCCCCCGGCCAGACTTGGCGGCAGGTCCCGGGGAGGAATAGTGCCCATGGAAGTCGGAGCTCCAACCTCCAAGTTGACCTCAGCGGGAGCACTTGCTGAGGCTACCCGGGCATGGGCGACTGTTCCCCGGCCACACTTGGTCGGAGGTCCCGGTGTGGAACATGCCCATGGAAGTTGAAGGGAAGAGAACCGCGAAAGGGAGTTTGGAGGCTGAGCCGCGGCCGAGGAGGTCTCACCGATCCCGGCGTGATTCCAGCCAGGCCCGGTACCCTATACCGAACTCGGCAGGGTGGCTGTATCCGGGACCCTGGAACCCTGGGCGGGGAGCCTAGGGGCGAGAGGGGCCCCATGGAGCTCGGGCAGACTAGAAGTACCCTCGTCTGCCCGCTGGAGGGCGCCCTTCCCGGAGCGGAGGGGACCCCCAAGCGACCAAGTGCAAGCCGAGTTTGGAGCTCGAAACCCGGCCACACTTGGTAGTATGTCCCGGTGAGGAACATGCCCATGGAAGTAAGAGCTCAGCGGGAGCAGCCACTCAGGCTACCCGGCAATGTGTCACTGTCCCCCGGCCAAGACTTGGCGGCAAGTCCCGGGGAGGAATAGTGCCCATGGAAGTAGCTCAGCGGGAGCAGCCGCTCAGGCTACCCGGGAATGTGTCACTGTCCCCCGGCCAGACTTGGCGGCAGGTCCCGGGGAGGAATAGTGCTCATGGAAGTAGCTCAGCGGGAGCAGCTGCTGAGGCTACCCGGGAATGTGTCACTGTCCCTGGGCCACACTTGGTCGTTGGTTCCTGATGAGGAACATGCCCATGGAAGTAAGAGTTCAGCGGGAGAAGCCGCTCAGGCTACCCGGGAATGTGTCACTGTCCCCCGGCCAGACTTGGCGGCAGGTCCCGGGGAGGAATAGTGCCCATGGAAGTCGGAGCTCCAACCTCCAAGTTGACCTCAGCGGGAGCACTTGCTGAGGCTACCCGGGCATGGGCGACTGTTCCCCGGCCACACTTGGTCGGAGGTCCCGGTGTGGAACATGCCCATGGAAGTTGAAGGGAAGAGAACCGCGAAAGGGAGTTTGGAGGCTGAGCCGCGGCCGAGGAGGTCTCACCGATCCCGGCGTGATTCCAGCCAGGCCCGGTACCCTATACCGAACTCGGCAGGGTGGCTGTATCCGGGACCCTGGAACCCTGGGCGGGGAGCCTAGGGGCGAGAGGGGCCCCATGGAGCTCGGGCAGACTAGAAGTACCCTCGTCTGCCCGCTGGAGGGCGCCCTTCCCGGAGCGGAGGGGACCCCCAAGCGACCAAGTGCAAGCCGAGTTTGGAGCTCGAAACCCGGCCACACTTGGTAGTATGTCCCGGTGAGGAACATGCCCATGGAAGTAAGAGCTCAGCGGGAGCAGCCACTCAGGCTACCCGGCAATGTGTCACTGTCCCCCGGCCAAGACTTGGCGGCAAGTCCCGGGGAGGAATAGTGCCCATGGAAGTAGCTCAGCGGGAGCAGCCGCTCAGGCTACCCGGGAATGTGTCACTGTCCCCCGGCCAGACTTGGCGGCAGGTCCCGGGGAGGAATAGTGCTCATGGAAGTAGCTCAGCGGGAGCAGCTGCTGAAGATACCCGGGAATGTGTCACTGTCCCTGGGCCACACTTGGTCGTTGGTTCCTGATGAGGAACATGCCCATGGAAGTAAGAGTTCAGCGGGAGAAGCCGCTCAGGCTACCCGGGAATGTGTCACTGTCCCCCGGCCAGACTTGGCGGCAGGTCCCGGGGAGGAATAGTGCCCATGGAAGTCGGAGCTCCAACCTCCAAGTTGACCTCAGCGGGAGCACTTGCTGAGGCTACCCGGGCATGGGCGACTGTTCCCCGGCCACACTTGGTCGGAGGTCCCGGTGTGGAACATGCCCATGGAAGTTGAAGGGAAGAGAACCGCGAAAGGGAGTTTGGAGGCTGAGCCGCGGCCGAGGAGGTCTCACCGATCCCGGCGTGATTCCAGCCAGGCCCGGTACCCTATACCGAACTCGACAGGGTGGCTGTATCCGGGACCCTGGAACCCTGGGCGGGGAGCCTAGGGGCGAGAGGGGCCCCATGGAGCTCGGGCAGACTAGAAGTACCCTCGTCTGCCCGCTGGAGGGCGCCCTTCCCGGAGCGGAGGGGACCCCCCAAGCGACCAAGTGCAAGCCGAGTTTGGAGCTCGAAACCCGGCCACACTTGGTAGTATGTCCCGGTGAGGAACATGCCCATGGAAGTAAGAGCTCAGCGGGAGCAGCCACTCAGGCTACCCGGGAATGTGTCACTGTCCCCCGGCCAGACTTGGCGGCAGGTCCCGGGGAGGAATAGTGCCCATGGAAGTAGCCCAGCGGGAGCAGCCGCTCAGGCTACCCGGGAATGTGTCACTGTCCCCCGGCCAGACTTGGCGGCAGGTCCCGGGGAGGAATAGTGCTCATGGAAGTAGCTCAGCGGGAGCAGCTGCTGAGGCTACCCGGGAATGTGTCACTGTCCCTGGGCCACACTTGGTCGTTGGTTCCTGATGAGGAACATGCCCATGGAAGTAAGAGTTCAGCGGGAGAAGCCGCTCAGGCTACCCGGGAATGTGTCACTGTCCCCCGGCCAGACTTGGCGGCAGGTCCCGGGGAGGAATAGTGCCCATGGAAGTCGGAGCTCCAACCTCCAAGTTGACCTCAGCGGGAGCACTTGCTGAGGCTACCCGGGCATGGGCGACTGTTCCCCGGCCACACTTGGTCGGAGGTCCCGGTGTGGAACATGCCCATGGAAGTTGAAGGGAAGAGAACCGCGAAAGGGAGTTTGGAGGCTGAGCCGCGGCCGAGGAGGTCTCACCGATCCCGGCGTGATTCCAGCCAGGCCCGGTACCCTATACCGAACTCGGCAGGGTGGCTGTATCCGGGACCCTGGAACCCTGGGCGGGGAGCCTAGGGGCGAGAGGGGCCCCATGGAGCTCGGGCAGACTAGAAGTACCCTCGTCTGCCCGCTGGAGGGCGCCCTTCCCGGAGCGGAGGGGACCCCCCAAGCGACCAAGTGCAAGCCGAGTTTGGAGCTCGAAACCCGGCCACACTTGGTAGTATGTCCCGGTGAGGAACATGCCCATGGAAGTAAGAGCTCAGCGGGAGCAGCCACTCAGGCTACCCGGGAATGTGTCACTGTCCCCCGGCCAAGACTTGGCGGCAAGTCCCGGGGAGGAATAGTGCCCATGGAAGTAGCTCAGCGGGAGCAGCCGCTCAGGCTACCCGGGAATGTGTCACTGTCCCCCGGCCAGACTTGGCGGCAGGTCCCGGGGAGGAATAGTGCTCATGGAAGTAGCTCAGCGGGAGCAGCTGCTGAAGATACCCGGGAATGTGTCACTGTCCCTGGGCCACACTTGGTCGTTGGTTCCTGATGAGGAACATGCCCATGGAAGTAAGAGTTCAGCGGGAGAAGCCGCTCAGGCTACCCGGGAATGTGTCACTGTCCCCCGGCCAGACTTGGCGGCAGGTCCCGGGGAGGAATAGTGCCCATGGAAGTCGGAGCTCCAACCTCCAAGTTGACCTCAGCGGGAGCACTTGCTGAGGCTACCCGGGCATGGGCGACTGTTCCCCGGCCACACTTGGTCGGAGGTCCCGGTGTGGAACATGCCCATGGAAGTTGAAGGGAAGAGAACCGCGAAAGGGAGTTTGGAGGCTGAGCCGCGGCCGAGGAGGTCTCACCGATCCCGGCGTGATTCCAGCCAGGCCCGGTACCCTATACCGAACTCGACATGGTGGCTGTATCCGGGACCCTGGAACCCTGGGCGGGGAGCCTAGGGGCGAGAGGGGCCCCATGGAGCTCGGGCAGACTAGAAGTACCCTCGTCTGCCCGCTGGAGGGCGCCCTTCCCGGAGCGGAGGGGACCCCCCAAGCGACCAAGTGCAAGCCGAGTTTGGAGCTCGAAACCCGGCCACACTTGGTAGTTGGTCCCGGTGAGGAACATGCCCATGGAAGTAAGAGCTCAGCGGGAGCAGCCACTCAGGCTACCCGGCAATGTGTCACTGTCCCCCGGCCAAGACTTGGCGGCAAGTCCCGGGGAGGAATAGTGCCCATGGAAGTAGCTCAGCGGGAGCAGCTGCTGAGGCTACCCGGGAATGTGTCACTGTCCCCCGGCCAGACTTGGCGGCAGGTCCCGGGGAGGAATAGTGCTCATGGAAGTAGCTCAGCGGGAGCAGCTGCTGAGGCTACCCGGGAATGTGTCACTGTCCCTGGGCCACACTTGGTCGTTGGTTCCTGATGAGGAACATGCCCATGGAAGTAAGAGTTCAGCGGGAGAAGCCGCTCAAGCTACCCGGGAATGTGTCACTGTCCCCCGGCCAGACTTGGCGGCAGGTCCCGGGGAGGAACAGTGCCCATGGAAGTCGGAGCTCCAACCTCCAAGTTGACCTCAGCGGGAGCACTTGCTGAGGCTACCCGGGCATGGGCGACTGTTCCCCGGCCACACTTGGTCGGAGGTCCCGGTGTGGAACATGCCCATGGAAGTTGAAGGGAAGAGAACCGCGAAAGGGAGTTTGGAGGCTGAGCCGCGGCCGAGGAGGTCTCACCGATCCCGGCGTGATTCCAGCCAGGCCCGGTACCCTATACCGAACTCGACAGGGTGGCTGTATCCGGGACCCTGGAACCCTGGGCGGGGAGCCTAGGGGCGAGAGGGGCCCCATGGAGCTCGGGCAGACTAGAAGTACCCTCGTCTGCCCGCTGGAGGGCGCCCTTCCCGGAGCGGAGGGGACCCCCCAAGCGACCAAGTGCAAGCCGAGTTTGGAGCTCGAAACCCGGCCACACTTGGTAGTTGGTCCCGGTGAGGAACATGCCCATGGAAGTAAGAGCTCAGCGGGAGCAGCCACTCAGGCTACCCGGCAATGTGTCACTGTCCCCCGGCCAAGACTTGGCGGCAAGTCCCGGGGAGGAATAGTGCCCATGGAAGTAGCTCAGCGGGAGCAGCTGCTGAGGCTACCCGGGAATGTGTCACTGTCCCCCGGCCAGACTTGGCGGCAGGTCCCGGGGAGGAATAGTGCTCATGGAAGTAGCTCAGCGGGAGCAGCTGCTGAGGCTACCCGGGAATGTGTCACTGTCCCTGGGCCACACTTGGTCGTTGGTTCCTGATGAGGAACATGCCCATGGAAGTAAGAGTTCAGCGGGAGAAGCCGCTCAAGCTACCCGGGAATGTGTCACTGTCCCCCGGCCAGACTTGGCGGCAGGTCCCGGGGAGGAACAGTGCCCATGGAAGTCGGAGCTCCAACCTCCAAGTTGACCTCAGCGGGAGCACTTGCTGAGGCTACCCGGGCATGGGCGACTGTTCCCCGGCCACACTTGGTCGGAGGTCCCGGTGTGGAACATGCCCATGGAAGTTGAAGGGAAGAGAACCGCGAAAGGGAGTTTGGAGGCTGAGCCGCGGCCGAGGAGGTCTCACCGATCCCGGCGTGATTCCAGCCAGGCCCGGTACCCTATACCGAACTCGGCAGGGTGGCTGTATCCGGGACCCTGGAACCCTGGGCGGGGAGCCTAGGGGCGAGAGGGGCCCCATGGAGCTCGGGCAGACTAGAAGTACCCTCGTCTGCCCGCTGGAGGGCGCCCTTCCCGGAGCGGAGGGGACCCCCAAGCGACCAAGTGCAAGCCGAGTTTGGAGCTCGAAACCCGGCCACACTTGGTAGTATGTCCCGGTGAGGAACATGCCCATGGAAGTAAGAGCTCAGCGGGAGCAGCCACTCAGGCTACCCGGCAATGTGTCACTGTCCCCCGGCCAAGACTTGGCGGCAAGTCCCGGGGAGGAATAGTGCCCATGGAAGTAGCTCAGCGGGAGCAGCCGCTCAGGCTACCCGGGAATGTGTCACTGTCCCCCGGCCAGACTTGGCGGCAGGTCCCGGGGAGGAATAGTGCTCATGGAAGTAGCTCAGCGGGAGCAGCCACTCAGGCTAACCGGGAATGTGTCACTGTCCCTGGGCCACACTTGGTCGTTGGTTCCTGATGAGGAACATGCCCATGGAAGTAAGAGTTCAGCGGGAGCAGCCGCTCAGGGCTACCCGGGAATGTGTCACTGTCCCCCGGCCAGACTTGGCGGCAGGTCCCGGGGAGGAATAGTGCCCATGGAAGTCGGAGCTCCAACCTCCAAGTTGACCTCAGCGGGAGCAGCCGCTGAGGCTACCCGGGCATGGGTGACTGTTCCCCGGCCACACTTGGTCGGAGGTCCCGGTGTGGAACATGCCCATGGAAGTTGAAGGGAAGAGAACCGCGAAAGGGAGTTTGGAGGCTGAGCCGCGGCCGAGGAGGTCTCACCGATCCCGGCGTGATTCCAGCCAGGCCCGGTACCCTATACCGAACTCGGCAGGGTGGCTTTATCCGGGACCCTGGAACCCTGGGCGGGGAGCCTAGGGGCGAGAGGGGCCCCATGGAGCTCTGGCAGACTAGAAGTACCCTCGTCTGCCCGCTGGAGGGCGCCCTTCCCGGAGCGGAGGGGACCCCCCAAGCGACCAAGTGCAAGCCGAGTTTGGAGCTCGAAACCCGGCCACACTTGGTAGTTGGTCCCGGTGAGGAACATGCCCATGGAAGTAAGAGCTCAGCGGGAGCAGCCACTCAGGCTACCCGGGAATGTGTCACTGTCCCCCGGCCAAGACTTGGCGGCAAGTCCCGGGGAGGAATAGTGCCCATGGAAGTAGCTCAGCGGGAGCAGCCACTCAGGCTACCCGGGAATGT
Organism: Engystomops pustulosus; assembly: GCF_040894005.1. Taxonomy (NCBI): domain Eukaryota; kingdom Metazoa; phylum Chordata; class Amphibia; order Anura; family Leptodactylidae; genus Engystomops; species Engystomops pustulosus. Next base: position 351,655 of record NW_027284993.1, read on the forward strand.
GTCACTGTCCCTCGGCCACACTTGGTCGTAGGTCCCGGTGAGGAACATGCCCATGGAAGTCGGAGCTCCAACCTCCAACCGGGTGAAGCCTCCGAGAGCTAGCCGGGAATAGGGCGCCAATCCCGGCTACCGCCCTCCATTCTTGCCCCGGTCGAAAGACCTACGTCCTCGCACCAGCACAAGCGCAAAAATTTTCTAAGTGTGGGAGAACCGAGGACCCGCCCGGTGGCACTCTGCCTCTCGCTGCCGCCCTCCTGGAAGCGTCCTCGGTCACTGTGTGTGCGGCAGATATCAGAGCTCCGGAAAGGTGAAAAAGAACCGGTAAGAGGGCGAATCCGGCAGCTCCCTGCCGGGCGAGGACCACCGCGAGCGGCGGGGACGTCAGACGGGAGACGCGCGGCGGACCTTCCGTCGGAGTGCCTGGGATTTTGACCTCGGAGAAGTTCGAAAAAATTATGCGGTCGGAGCTGTCTGCCTTGGCCGGGGAAGGCTCACCGCCGGCGGCTGCCAACCCCTGGCTTGCCCGCTGGATGCCCTTTCGGAGGCTGCTGAAAAAGAACTGTCAGGCGGGCACCTCTCGGAAGAACCGCAGACCAAAACGACCGGTAAAAATTTTGGGCGATCCGACACGTAGTGCACCTTCGGCGGCAGAGAAAAGCAGCAAAAATACCGGTCAGAGAAGGGGAGTTTTGGTCGACTCTGCCAGGTTTTTGCACTAAGTCAGATCCGTAATGCCAGCGGGACTGAGTCGCTTTTGCGTGCCGTGGTCCTGGAGGCCTGCTCGGACAGAGCGGTCCTTCGGGTCCCGCGGGAAGGGGCATTTCATGTTCCTCTGCGGGAGGTGATCCATTTTCTGCGGGAAATGGCGAGCCCCTTCGGCTACAAGAGTGTGTAGGTCCCGCTCAACAGTCTACGTCCTTAACCATCGGGGACTTTGTAGATTTTGCCCAAAATCGCTCTCCGCAGAACAGAGCGTGAGGTCTCCGCGGCGGAGGCCGGAAAAGGTGCGAGGTGAGCGGCATGGTATGACTGGGCTCGTGCCGCTCACTGCTACCCGGAGCGTGGCGCCCTCCGGGTAAAAGGCTAGCCGGGGCGAGTAGGTGGGATGACGGGCGCATAAGCAACGCCGTCCCCGCCGTACAAGGTGCCGGTGGCCTGGCGAACCACCGGCGTAAGGCTAGCCAGGGCGTACCGCGGGGCAGAGGGCGCATAAGCCACGCTCTCTCTCCATCCCACCAGCACAAGCGAAATATTTTCAAAGTGTGGGAGAACCGGCTTCCCGACCGGTGGCACTCTGCCTCTCGCTGCCGCCCTCCTGGAAGCGTCCTCGGTCACTCGGAGTACGGCAGATTTAAGAGCTCCGGAATGGTGAAAAAGAACCGGAGAGAGGGCGACTCCGGCTTCTCTCTGCCGGGCGAGGACCACCGCAGGCGGCGGGGACGTCTGACAGGAGACGGCGCTGCGGGCAGGCTTTAAAAGTGCATGGGGTTTTGGCCTCGGCAAAAGTCGAAAAAATTATGCGGTCGGAGCTGTCTGCCCCGGCCGGGGAAGGCTCACCGCCGGCGGCTGCCAACCCCTGGCTTGCCCGCTGGATGGCCTTTCGGAGGCTTCTGAAAAAGAACTGTCAGGCGGGCACCTCTCGGAAGAACCGCAGACCAAAACGACCGGTAAAAATTTTGGGCGATCCGACCCGTAGTGCACCTTCGGCGGCAGAGAAAAGCAACAAAAATACCGGTCAGAGAAGGGGAGTTTTGGTCGACTCTGCCAGGTTTTTGCACTAAGTCAGATCCGTAATGCCAGCGGGACTGAGTCGCTTTTGCGTGCCGTGGTCCTGGAGGCCTGCTCGTACAGGGCGGTCCTTTCGGGTCCCGCGGGAAGGGGCATTTCATGTTCCTCTGCGGGAGGTGATCCATTTTCTGCGGGAAATGGCGAGCCCCTTCGGCTACAAGAGTGTGTAGGTCCCGCTCAACAGTCTACGTCCTTAACCATCGGGGACTTTGTAGATTTTGGTCAAGATCGCCCCCCGCATGTCCTAGCGGGAGGTCTCCGCGGCGGAGGCCGGAAAAGGTGCGAGGTGAGCGGCATGGTATGACTGGGCTCGTGCCGCTCACTGCTACCCGGAGCGTGGCGCCCTCCGGGTAAAAGGCTAGCCGGGGCGAGTAGGTGGGATGACGGGCGCATAAGCAACGCCGTCCCCGCCGTACAAGGTGCCGGTGGCCTGGCGAACCACCGGCGTAAGGCTAGCCAAGGGCGTACCGCGGGGCAGAGGGCGCATAAGCCACGCTCTCTCTCCATCCCACCAGCACAAGCGAAAAATTTTCAAAGTGTGGGAGAACCGGCTTCCCGACCGGTTGCACTCTGCCTCTCGCTGCCGCCGTCCTGGAAGCGTCCTCGGTCACTCGGAGTACGGCAGATTTAAGAGCTCCGGAATGGTGAAAAAGAACCGGAGAGAGGGCGACTCCGGCTTCTCTCTGCCGGGCGAGGACCACCGCAGGCGGCGGGGACGTCTGACAGGAGACGGCGCTGCGGGCAGGCTTTAAAAGTGCATGGGGTTTTGGCCTCGGAGAAAGTCGAAAAAATTATGCGGTCGGAGCTGTCTGCCCCGGCCGGGGAAGGCTCACCTCCGGCGGCTGCCAACCCCTGGCTTGCCCGCTGGATGGCCTTTCGGAGGCTGCTGAAAAAGAACTGTCAGGCGGGCACCTCTCGGAAGAACCGCAGACCAAAACGACCGGTAAAAATTTTGGGCGATCCGACCCGTAGTGCACCTTCGGCGGCAGAGAAAAGCAACAAAAATACCGGTCAGAGAAGGGGAGTTTTGGTCGACTCTGCCAGGTTTTTGCACTAAGTCAGATCCGTAATGCCAGCGGGACTGAGTCGCTCTTGCGTGCCGTGGTCCTGGAAGCCTGCTCGGACAGAGTGGTCCTTCGGGTCCCGCGGGAAGGGGCATTTCATGTTCCTCTGCGGGAGGTGATCCATTTTCTGCGGGAAATGGCGAGCCCCTTCGGCTACAAGAGTGTGTAGGTCCCGCTCAACAGTCTACGTCCTTAACCATCGGGGACTTTGTAGATTTTGGTCAAGATCGCCCCCCGCATGTCCTAGCGGGAGGTCTCCGCGGCGGAGGCCGGAAAAGGTGCGAGGTGAGCGGCATGGTATGACTGGGCTCGTGCCGCTCACTGCTACCCGGAGCGTGGCGCCCTCCGGGTAAAAGGCTAGCCGGGGCGAGTAGGTGGGATGACGGGCGCATAAGCAACGCCGTCCCCGCCGTACAAGGTGCCGGTGGCCTGGCGAACCACCGGCGTAAGGCTAGCCAAGGGCGTACCGCGGGGCAGAGGGCGCATAAGCCACGCTCTCTCTCCATCCCACCAGCACAAGCGAAAAATTTTCAAAGTGTGGGAGAACCGGCTTCCCGACCGGTTGCACTCTGCCTCTCGCTGCCGCCGTCCTGGAAGCGTCCTCGTTCACTCGGAGTACGGCAGATTTAAGAGCTCCGGAATGGTGAAAAAGAACCGGAGAGAGGGCGACTCCGGCTTCTCTCTGCCGGGCGAGGACCACCGCAGGCGGCGGGGACGTCTGACAGGAGACGGCGCTGCGGGCAGGCTTTAAAAGTGCATGGGGTTTTGGCCTCGGAGAAAGTCGAAAAAATTATGCGGTCGGAGCTGTCTGCCCCGGCCGGGGAAGGCTCACCTCCGGCGGCTGCCAACCCCTGGCTTGCCCGCTGGATGGCCTTTCGGAGGCTGCTGAAAAAGAACTGTCAGGCGGGCACCTCTCGGAAGAACCGCAGACCAAAACGACCGGTAAAAATTTTGGGCGATCCGACCCGTAGTGCACCTTCGGCGGCAGAGAAAAGCAACAAAAATACCGGTCAGAGAAGGGGAGTTTTGGTCGACTCTGCCAGGTTTTTGCACTAAGTCAGATCCGTAATGCCAGCGGGACTGAGTCGCTCTTGCGTGCCGTGGTCCTGGAAGCCTGCTCGGACAGAGTGGTCCTTCGGGTCCCGCGGGAAGGGGCATTTCATGTTCCTCTGCGGGAGGTGATCCATTTTCTGCGGGAAATGGCGAGCCCCTTCGGCTACAAGAGTGTGTAGGTCCCGCTCAACAGTCTACGTCCTTAACCATCGGGGACTTTGTAGATTTTGGTCAAGATCGCCCCCCGCATGTCCTAGCGGGAGGTCTCCGCGGCGGAGGCCGGAAAAGGTGCGAGGTGAGCGGCATGGTATGACTGGGCTCGTGCCGCTCACTGCTACCCGGAGCGTGGCGCCCTCCGGGTAAAAGGCTAGCCGGGGCGAGTAGGTGGGATGACGGGCGCATAAGCAACGCCGTCCCCGCCGTACAAGGTGCCGGTGGCCTGGCGAACCACCGGCGTAAGGCTAGCCAAGGGCGTACCGCGGGGCAGAGGGCGCATAAGCCACGCTCTCTCTCCATCCCACCAGCACAAGCGAAAAATTTTCAAAGTGTGGGAGAACCGGCTTCCCGACCGGTTGCACTCTGCCTCTCGCTGCCGCCGTCCTGGAAGCGTCCTCGGTCACTCGGAGTACGGCAGATTTAAGAGCTCCGGAATGGTGAAAAAGAACCGGAGAGAGGGCGACTCCGGCTTCTCTCTGCCGGGCGAGGACCACCGCAGGCGGCGGGGACGTCTGACAGGAGACGGCGCTGCGGGCAGGCTTTAAAAGTGCATGGGGTTTTGGCCTCGGAGAAAGTCGAAAAAATTATGCGGTCGGAGCTGTCTGCCCCGGCCGGGGAAGGCTCACCTCCGGCGGCTGCCAACCCCTGGCTTGCCCGCTGGATGGCCTTTCGGAGGCTGCTGAAAAAGAACTGTCAGGCGGGCACCTCTCGGAAGAACCGCAGACCAAAACGACCGGTAAAAATTTTGGGCGATCCGACCCGTAGTGCACCTTCGGCGGCAGAGAAAAGCAACAAAAATACCGGTCAGAGAAGGGGAGTTTTGGTCGACTCTGCCAGGTTTTTGCACTAAGTCAGATCCGTAATGCCAGCGGGACTGAGTCGCTCTTGCGTGCCGTGGTCCTGGAAGCCTGCTCGGACAGAGTGGTCCTTCGGGTCCCGCGGGAAGGGGCATTTCATGTTCCTCTGCGGGAGGTGATCCATTTTCTGCGGGAAATGGCGAGCCCCTTCGGCTACAAGAGTGTGTAGGTCCCGCTCAACAGTCTACGTCCTTAACCATCGGGGACTTTGTAGATTTTGCCCAAAATCGCTCTCCGCAGAACAGAGCGGGAGGTCTCCGCGGCGGAGGCCGGAAAAGGTGCGAGGTGAGCGGCATGGTATGACTGGGCTCGTGCCGCTCACTGCTACCCGGAGCGTGGCGCCCTCCGGGTAAAAGGCTAGCCGGGGCGAGTAGGTGGATTGACGGGCGCATAAGCAACGCCGTCCCCGCCGTACAAGGTGCCGGTGGCCTGGCGAACCACCGGCGTAAGGCTAGCCAAGGGCGTACCGCGGGGCAGAGGGCGCATAAGCCACGCCGTCCCCGCTGTACAAGGTGCCGGTGGCCTGGCGAACCACCGGCGTAAGGCTAGCCAAGGGCGTACCGCGGGGCAGAGGGCGCATAAGCCACGCTCTCTCTCCATCCCACCAGAACAAGCGAAAAAATTTCAAAGTGTGGGAGAACCGGCTTCCCGACCGGTGGCACTCTGCCTCTCGCTGCCGCCCTCCTGGAAGCGTCCTCGGTCACTCGGTGTCCGGCAGATTTCAGAGCTCCGGAATGGTGAAAAAGAACCGGTGAGAGGGCGAATCCGGCTTCTCTCTGCCGGGCGAGGACCACCGCAGGCGGCAAGGGACGTCTGCCAGGAGACGGCGCTGCGGGCAGGCTTTAAAAGTGCATGGGGTTTTGGCCTCGGCGAAAGTCGAAAAAAATTTGCGGTCGGAGCTGTCTGCCCCGGCCGGGGAAGGCTCACCGCCGGCGGCTGCCAACCCCTGGCTTGCCCGCTGGATGCCCTTTCGGAGGCTGCTGAAAAAGAACTGTCAGGCGGGCACCTCTCGGAAGAACCGCAGACCAAAACGACCGGTAAAAATTTTGGGCGATCCGACCCTCAGTGCACCTTCGGCGGCAGAGAAAAGCAACAAAAACACCGGTCAAAGAAGGGAGGTTTTGGTCGACTCTGCCTGGTTTTTGCACAAAGTCAGATCCGTAATGCCAGCGGGACTGAGTCGCTTTTGCGTGCCGTGGTCCTGGAGGCCTGCTCGGACAGAGCGGTCCTTCGGGTCCCGCGGGAAGGGGCATTTCATGTTCCTCTGCGGGAGGTGGTCCATTTTCTGCGGGAAATGGCGAGCCCCATCGGCTACAAGAGTGTGTAGGTCCCGCTCAACAGTCTACGTCCTTAACCATCGGGGACTTTGTAGATTTTGGCAGAAATCGCCCCCCGCAGGTCCTAGCGG
>NW_027284996.1:0-175672 GCF_040894005.1 Engystomops pustulosus
CGCTCTTTCCTAAGCTCTCCCCCGGTCGGGCTGTCTCCTGATTTCTTTTACGCATTCTCCTGAAATCTTTCCCGTCCATTCTTGTTATGTCCTGGAGTTTGGCCATTACTAAATATAACCCTAGAGTTGTGACCCAGTAGGACTGATCCCCCTCTTAGGCTCGCAGCTCAGGTGCCCACCTACTTTTCAGGTAATAATTTAAGGCTTTAATTGTGAACACACCAGTTCATCTCTCTCCAAACGTGTTCAGTGAGGCGCAGGCCACCATTCAGGGAAAATGATTCACGGAAACACGGATAATCTTTATTTCAGTAACATGACCAATAAGATGCCATCGTGGAGCACATGAAAAGTCAAAGCGTTTCCGGCAGAACGCCCGCTCTTAAGCATGACGACTATTATTGAAAAGCTGACACTATGGGGAGTTAAGTCACAACCCGACTCCATGTTTTAAAGAGGAACTTTCAAAATTACTGAGGGAGGGGCTATCATTACCGAAAACACACAAGGGGCTGTCACCAATGTGACCGATTGTTTCACTTAACCTTTCCAGTTGGTTGAAGGAGGGGCCCCGTCCCCTGGTGCCCAGGTTTCCTGGTTGTCGTCTTATGGGTGATGTGGCATCTTCATATCCATCAATACCACATAAAATAGCAACAGCAGCTTCTGAATAAGTATCCGATCTATACACCTGACCTCATGGTGGAGCTATGCTTTTCTTCTTATAACACATCATTGTTCTATCTACAACTCTAAGGGCGAGTGTGGGAGCGAAGTCTTCCCCGTCCCTAGTGCACCTCACTCCGGCATGGCGGGAGGAACACGCAGTCTTCAGGGAGGCCAATCCGTTTTTACATTGCTGTGGCAGGTACATCGCTGATATCTGTGTCTGTTTGGAGAATATCAATGATAATACATAATCACATCATTTAGACATCCCACTAAAATGACGTTCCTTGATCTTAGTCTTGGGGTTATCGGTCACGACATTAATACAGCTACGCTCCATAAACAGACTGCGGGTAACATTGTATCACAACATCCCTGCACACGATTAAAGCCTTCCCGGGGGGGGCAACTAACAAGGAGGAAAAGAAACTGCAATCCAGATTCAGTCTAGAACGCAGAGAAAGTCCGAGAATTACTCGTTCCTACCATGACTCCAACGGGATCCAATACTTTAGAGAATTCGCAGGGGGCAAACATTGGCTAAAGTGTCATCTCCTTCTCTCTTCAAAACCAAAACTAAAGAATCCTGGTTATCGGCTTTCTACATCTTCAAGATGCTCCATGTATAATGATGCAGACAACAAGAAAACGTTTTTCCTGAGTATCGAGGAGACAAGAAGATCCCAACTCCTGTAGCGTTGTATATACTGTATATATCTGCATGATATCTCCCATCCAGAGGGGGCGCGCTTCCTCCAAGTACATGGGGGGGGGGTAGCACCTCTATAACTCATCACATACATAAACCATTACAAGGGGACGATGTAGCAGAAATAATGGCGAAGCTTTCTGGATATTCAATCGTTACCCACATGGTCTGACAATGGGAACCTTTACCCCAAGACTTGATATCACTTTATATAATGTTTCATTCCTTGATGTTATATGTAACATGTCAGTATTAACAAAAGTTCCTTCGTCTCATAATATCTAAATGTAATAACCCTAATAATATGCTGACACGTGTAACAGGGTTACCAGCTGATCCGATGTCCCACTTATTAGACCTCATCCTTGTCTTCTATGTTATATAGTGTTATATTCTCTTCTCGGATGAATATTTATGAACAAACCGGAAATGACATTTGTGGGGGGGGGGGGGGCTATATGATTGGAATGAGTTACTATTGATAGTAGTCATGATTCAGAGCGGATGTTCCGCCACAATGGCATCTTATTGGTAATGATTCCGAAGTATAGATTATCCGTGCTTGCAGTCTGGCGTAAATCATTTTCAGGTACTTCCCATATTCTCCTGATTTCTTTCCCGCCTTCTCCCGATGTCTCTCCTGGTCGGGTTCCTCCATTGTCCGGACGTGTCCCCCCTCCATCATAGTAGCGTATACAAAGTCTGACTTCCGAATGTTGTGGCCGCTCTTCTACTCCAGGGTCTTTTCCGATTGGCTGCAGGAGCGTCTGTCCTGAAGAGGCTGAAGACGAGACTTGACGCCGGATCCAGTGATCTGCGGGAATTCATATCTGAACCTCATGCAGTCGCCGGTAAATAAATTCCTATTTTTTTTGTCTCTTCCTATTTTTCTGTCTTAACTTCTAGTTTTAAGGATTTTTTACTGAAGGTTCAGTTTGCTATTACAGATAATTGTCATATTTCACTTGTTGTGTCACCCAAAGAAGGATCCAAACATGAGCTAAAGGGTGTTCATTCATTTCTATGGACAAGACGCTCTCCTGGCGTCTCTCTCCTCTCGCTCTCACCTGACCTCTGTCCCCTCTCGCTCCCTCCTGGCGTCTCTCCCCTCTCGCTCTCACCTGACGTCTGTCCCCTCTCGCCCTCTCCTGACGTCTCTCCCCTCTCACTCCCTCCAGACGTCTGTCCCCTCTCACTCCCTCCAGACGTCTGTCCCCTCTCGCTCCCTCCTGACATCTCTCCCCTCTCACTCCCTCCTGACGTCTCTCCCCTCTCGCCCTCTCCTGACATCTCTCCCCTCTCACTCCCTCCTGACGTCTCTCCCCTCTTGCTCTCTCCTGGCGTCTCTCCCCTCTCGCTCTCACCTGACGTCTCTCCCCTCTCGCCCTCTCCTGACATCTCTCCCCTCTCGCTCCCTCCTGACGTCTCTCCCCTCTCGCTCCCTCCTGACGTCTCTCCCCTCTCGCTCCCTCCTGACGTCTGTCCCCTCTCGCTCCCTCCTGACATCTCTCCCCTCTCACTCCCTCCTGACGTCTCTCCCCTCTCGCCCTCTCCTGACATCTCTCCCCTCTCACTCCCTCCTGACGTCTCTCCCCTCTTGCTCTCTCCTGGCGTCTCTCCCCTCTCGCTCTCACCTGACGTCTCTCCCCTCTCGCCCTCTCCTGACATCTCTCCCCTCTCACTCCCTCCTGACGTCTCTCCCCTCTCGCTCTCTCCTGACGTCTCTCCCCTCTCGCTCCCTCCTGACGTCTCTCTCCCCTCTCGCCCTCTCCTGACGTCTCTCCCCTCTCGCTCCCTCCTGACGTCTGTCCCCTCTCTCTCCCTCCTGACGTCTGTCCCCTCTCTCTCCCTCCTGACGTCTGTCCCCTCTCGCTCCCTCCTGACGTCTCTCTCCCCTCTCGCTCTCTCCTGACGTCTCTCCCCTCTCGCTCCCTCCTGACGTCTCTCTCCCCTCTCGCTCCCTCCTGACGTCTGTCCCCTCTCTCTCCCTCCTGACGTCTGTCCCCTCTCTCTCCCTCCTGACGTCTGTCCCCTCTCGCTCCCTCCTGACGTCTCCCTCCCCTCTCGCTCTCTCCTGACGTCTCTCCCCTCTCGCTCCCTCCTGACGTCTGTCCCCTCTCGCCCTCTCCTGACGTCTGTCCCCTCTCGCTCCCTCCTGACGTCTCTCCCCTCTCGCTCCCTCCTGACGTCTGTCCCCTCTCGCCCTCTCCTGACGTCTGTCCCCTCTCGCTCCCTCCTGACGTCTCTCCCCTCTCGCTCTCTCCTGACGTCTCTCTCCCCTCTCGCCCTCTCCTGACGTCTGTCCCCTCTCCCTCCCTCCTGATGTCTGTCCCCTCTCACTCCCTCCTGACGTCTCTCCCCTCTCACTCCCTCCTGACGTCTCTCTCCCCTCTCGCTTTCTCCTGACGTCTCTCCCCTCTCGCTCCCTCCTGACGTCTCTCCCCTCTCGCTCTCACCTGGCGTCTGTCCCCTCTCGCTCTCCTGGCATCTCTCTCCCCTCTCACTCTCTCCTGACGTCTCTCTCCCCTCTCGCCCTCTCCTGACGTCTCTCCCCTCTCGCTCTCACCTGACGTCTGTCCCCTCTCGCCCTCTCCTGACGTCTCTCCCCTCTCACTCCCTCCTGACGTCTCTCCCCTCTCGCTCTCTCCTGACGTCTCTCCCCTCTCGCTCCCTCCTGACGTCTCTCTCCCCTCTCGCCCTCTCCTGACGTCTGTCCCCTCTCCCTCCCTCCTGATGTCTGTCCCCTCTGGCTCTCTCCTGGCGTCTCTCCCCTCTCGCCCTCTCCTGACGTCTCTCCCCTCTCACTCCCTCCTGACGTCTCTCTCCCCTCTCACTCCCTCCTGACGTCTCTCTCCCCTCTCACTTTCTCCAGACGTCTCTCCCCTCTCGCTCCCTCCTGTCGTCTCTCCCCTCTCGCTCTCACCTGGCGTCTCTCCCCTCTCGCTCTCACCTGGCGTCTGTCCCCTCTCGCTCTCCTGGCATCTCTCTCCCCTCTCACTCTCTCCTGACGTCTCTCTCCCCTCTCGCTCTCTCCTGACGTCTCTCTCCCCTCTCGCTCTCTCCTGACGTCTCTCGCTCCCTCCTGACGTCTGTCCCCTCTGGCTCCCTCCTGACGTCTGTCCCCTCTGGCTCCCTCCTGACGTCTGTCCCCTCTCTCTCCCTCCTGACGTCTGTCCCCTCTCGCTCCCTCCTGACGTCTGTCCCCTCTCGCTCCCTCCTGACGTCTGTCCCCTCTCGCTCCCTCCTGACGTCTGTCCCCTCTCGCTCCCTCCTGACGTCTGCCCCCTCTCGCTCCCTCCTGACGTCTCTCCCCTCTCGCTCCCTCCTGACGTCTGTCCCCTCTCGCTCCCTCCTGACGTCTGTCCTCTCTCGCTCCCTCCTGACGTCTCTCCCCTCTCGCTCTCTCCTGATGTCTGTCCCCTCTCGCTCCCTCCTGACGTCTGTCCCCTCTCGCTCCCTCCTGACGTCTGTCCCCTCTCGCTCCCTCCTGACGTCTGTCCCCTCTCGCTCCCTCCTGACGTCTGCCCCCTCTCGCTCCCTCCTGACGTCTCTCCCCTCTCGCTCCCTCCTGACGTCTCTCCCCTCTCGCTCCCTCCTGACGTATGTCCCCTCTCGCTCCCTCCTGACGTCTGTCCCCTCTCTCTCCCTCCTGACGTCTGTCCCCTCTTGCACCCTCCTGACGTCTGTCCCCTCTCGCACCCTCCTGACGTCTGTCCCCTCTCGCACCCTCCTGACGTCTGTCCCCTCTCGCTCCCTCCTGACGTCTGTCCCCTCTCGCTCCCTCCTGACGTCTGTCCCCTCTCGCTCCCTCCTGACGTCTGTCCCCTCTCGCTCCCTCCTGACGTCTGTCCCTTCTCGCTCCCTCCTGACGTCTGTCCCCTCTCGCCCTCTCCTGACGTCTCTCTCCCCTCTCGCCCTCTCCTTGCGTCTGTCCCCTCTCGCTCCCTCCTGACGTCTGTCCCCTCTCGCTCCCTCCTGACGTCTGTCCCCTCTCGCTGTCTCCTGACATCTCTCGCTCCCTTCTGACGTCTCTTGCTCCCTTCTGACGCCTCTCGCTCCCTCCTGACGTCTGTTCCCTCTCGCTCCCTCCTGACGTCTCTCCCCTCTGGCTCCCTCCTGACGTCTCTCCCCTCTGGCTCCCTCCTGACGTCTCTCCCCTCTCGCTCCCTCCTGACGTCTGTCCCCTCTCACTCCCTCCTGACGTCTGTCCCCTCTCACTCCCTCCTGACGTCTGTCCCCTCTCACTCCCTCCTGACGTCTGTCCCCTCTCGCTCCCTCCTGACATCTGTCCCCTCTCGCACCCTCCTGACGTCTGTCCCCTCTCGCTCCCTCCTGACGTCTGTCCCCTCTCGCTCCCTCCTGACGTCTGTCCTCTCTCGCTCCCTCCTGACGTCTGTCCCCTCTCTCTCCCTCCTGACGTCTGTCCGCTCTGGCTCCCTCCTGACGTCTGTCCCCTCTGGCTCCCTCCTGACGTCTGTCCCCTCTGGCTCCCTCCTGACGTCTGTCCCCTCTCGCTCCCTCCTGACGTCTGTCCCCTCTTGCTCCCTCCTGACGTCTGTCCCCTCTCGCTCCCTCCTGATGTCTCTCGCTCCCTCCTGACGTATGTCCCCTCTCGCCCTCTCCTTGCGTCTGTCCCCTCTCGCTCCCTCCTGACGTCTGTCCCCTCTCGCTCTCTCCTGACGTCTGTCCCCTCTCGCTCTCTCCTGACGTCTGTCCCCTCTCGCTCCCTCCTGACGTCTCTCCCCTCTCGCTCCCTCCTGACGTCTGTCCCCTCTCGCTCCCTCCTGATGTCTCTCGCTCCCTCCTGACGTCTCTCCCCTCTCGCTCCCTCCTGACGTCTGTCCCCTCTCGCTCCCTCCTGACGTCTGTCCCCTCTCACTCCCTCCTGACGTCTCTCCCCTCTCGCTCCCTCCTGACGTCTGTCCCCTCTCGCTCCCTCCTGACGTCTGTCCCCTCTCGCTCCCTCCTGACGTCTGTCCCCTCTCGCTCCCTCCTGACGTCTGTCCCCTCTCGCTCCCTCCTGACGTCTGTCCCCTCTCGCTCTCTCCTGACGTCTGTCCCCTCTCGCTCCCTCCTGACGTCTCTCCCCTCTCGCTCCCTCCTGACGTCTGTCCCCTCTCGCTCCCTCCTGACGTCTGTCCCCTCTCGCTCCCTCCTGATGTCTCTCGCTCCCTCCTGACGTCTGTCCCCTCTCGCTCCCTCCTGACGTCTGTCCCCTCTCGCTCCCTCCTGACGTCTGTCCCCTCTCGCTCCCTCCTGACGTCTCTCTCCCCTCTCGCCCTCTCCTGATGTCTCTCCCCTCTCGCTCCCTCCTGACGTCTGTCCCCTCTCGCTCCCTCCTGACGTCTGTCCTCTCTCGCTCTCTCCTGACGTCTGTCCTCTCTCGCTCCCTCCTGACGTATGTCCCCTCTCGCTCCCTCCTGACGTCTGTCCCCTCTCGCTCCCTCCTGACGTCTGTCCCTTCTCGCTCTCTCCTGACATCTGCCCCCTCTCGCTCTCTCCTGACGTCTGTCCCTTCTCGCTCTCTCCTGACGTCTGCCCCCTCTCGCTCCCTCCTGACGTCTCTCCCCTCTCGCTCCCTCCTGACGTCTGTCCCCTCTCGCTCCCTCCTGACGTCTGTCCCCTCTCGCTCCCTCCTGATGTCTCTCGCTCCCTCCTGACGTCTCTCCCCTCTCGCTCCCTCCTGACGTATGTCCCCTCTCGCTCCCTCCTGACGTCTGTCCCCTCTCGCTCCCTCCTGACGTCTGTCCCTTCTCGCTCTCTCCTGACATCTGCCCCCTCTCGCTCTCTCCTGACGTCTGTCCCTTCTCGCTCTCTCCTGACGTCTGCCCCCTCTCGCTCCCTCCTGACGTCTCTCCCCTCTCGCTCCCTCCTGACGTCTGTCCCCTCTCGCTCCCTCCTGACGTCTGTCCCCTCTCGCTCCCTCCTGATGTCTCTCGCTCCCTCCTGACGTCTCTCCCCTCTCGCTCCCTCCTGACGTCTGTCCCCTCTCGCTCCCTCCTGACGTCTGTCCCCTCTCGCTCCCTCCTGACGTCTGTCCCCTCTCGCTCCCTCCTGACGTCTCTCTCCCCTCTCGCCCTCTCCTGATGTCTCTCCCCTCTCGCTCCCTCCTGACGTCTGTCCCCTCTCGCTCCCTCCTGACGTCTGTCCTCTCTCGCTCTCTCCTGACGTCTGTCCTCTCTCGCTCCCTCCTGACGTATGTCCCCTCTCGCTCCCTCCTGACGTCTGTCCCCTCTCGCTCCCTCCTGACGTCTGTCCCTTCTCGCTCTCTCCTGACATCTGCCCCCTCTCGCTCTCTCCTGACGTCTGTCCCTTCTCGCTCTCTCCTGACGTCTGTCCCTTCTCGCTCTCTCCTGACGTCTGCCCCCTCTCGCTCCCTCCTGACGTCTCTCCCCTCTCGCTCCCTCCTGACGTCTGTCCCCTCTCGCTCCCTCCTGACGTCTGTCCCCTCTCGCTCCCTCCTGATGTCTCTCGCTCCCTCCTGACGTCTCTCCCCTCTCGCTCCCTCCTGACGTCTGTCCCCTCTCGCTCCCTCCTGACGTCTGTCCCCTCTCGCTCCCTCCTGACGTCTCTCTCCCCTCTCGCCCTCTCCTGATGTCTCTCCCCTCTCGCTCCCTCCTGACGTCTGTCCTCTCTCGCTCCCTCCTGACGTATGTCCCCTCTCGCTCCCTCCTGACGTCTGTCCCCTCTCGCTCCCTCCTGACGTCTGTCCCTTCTCGCTCTCTCCTGACATCTGCCCCCTCTCGCTCTCTCCTGACGTCTGTCCTCTCTCGCTCCCTCCTGACGTCTCTCCCCTCTCACTCCCTCCTGACGTCTGCCCCCTCTCACTCCCTCCTGACGTCTGTCCCCTCTTGCTCTCTCCTGACGTCTGTCCCCTCTCGCACCCTCCTGACATCTGCCCCCTCTCGCTCTCTCCTGACGTCTGCCCCCTCTCGCTCTCTCCTGACGTCTGTCCCTTCTCGCTCTCTCCTGACGTCTGCCCCCTCTTGCTCTCTCCTGACGTCTCTCCCCTCTCGCTCCCTCCTGACGTCTGTCCCCTCTCGCTCCCTCTTGACGTCTGTCCCCTCTCGCTCCCTCTTGACGTCTGTCCCTTCTCGCTCTCTCCTGACGTCTGTCCCCTCTCGCTCCCTCCTGACGTCTGTCCCCTCTTGCTCCCTCCTGACGTCTGTCCCCTCTTGCTCCCTCCTGACGTCTGTCCCCTCTCGCTCCCTCCTGACGTCTGTCCCCTCTCGCTCCCTCCTGACGTCTGTCCCTTCTCGCTCTCTCCTGACGTCTGTCCCTTCTCGCTCCCTCCTGACGTCTGTCCCCTCTCGCTCCCTCCTGACGTCTGTCCCCTCTCGCTCTCTCCTGACGTCTCTCCCCTCTCACTCCCTCCTGACGTCTCTCCCCTCTTGCTCTCTCCTGACGTCTGTCCCTTCTCGCTCTCTCCTGACGTCTGTCCCTTCTCGCTCCCTCCTGACGTCTGTCCCTTCTCGCTCTCTCCTGACATCTGCCCCCTCTCGCTCCCTCCTGACGTCTGTCCCCTCTCTCTCCCTCCTGACGTCTCTCTCCTGAGTTTCTCCTGTTTCTCCATGCAATGGATAAGACGCCATAAAATTGGAGCTAAGAGTATTTCCTAATTGTTGAATTCTGTGATGGAAACGCCAAGGTATGTCCCCGCAGTATTCTAAAAATGAAACGTGAAATTCTTGTTGTGAAAGTGCTCTGTAAAGCCTTTAATAGCCCCTGCCCCAAAGATTTCTCTTCTGAAGTTCTAATAGTCCTCATAAGTCCCTCCATCCTCTCTCATCCTTCTCTGCTGACCTTCTTGTAGGAGCCTTAAAGTCCTATCTCCGAGAGCTTCCCGAGCCGCTGATGACCTCCCATCTCTTCAATGACTGGATGACAGCGGCCAGGTACCGGTCTATGACAGATCTGCATAGAGATGAGGCTTCTGCTGCAGCTTTATAATCTCTACATTGTGTTGCAGCATCAAAGAAGCAGAAAAACGTCACGATTGTTACAGAGAAGTTCTCCAGAAACTTCCGGCTGAAAACTATGACAACCTCAGGTACGCGCTGGATCATATCTGAGAGACGGCCCCAGGAATCCTTCCCTACGCGATGAGCGTGGCCAAGGGGCAGATGTGGGGGACCTCTACTCCTTGAATATGGGGGACATTTGTCACCTGCCAGCTCCCACCTGTTGTAGTTTTGTGTAAAATTTGTGAATGTTTGAAGGTTTTTAGAAGGTGCGCACTTCTTTCTTGCGCACTACACGTTATTGGATGAGGGTTTCAGTGCTTCAATGCCATAAAGCTGCCGCACAAGCACTTGTAAGTGTTCCCCACAGCGTATTTCTTGTGATGACGCGTCTTGTACACTTTACTTTCTGGCTTTTGCTTTTCTTTAGGTTTTATTATAAAGACACAGATTAGCCCAGACCAATTATTGTGTCAGAACAATGTGTGGCTAAAGGGGCCCTTACTGCTCAGGCCCAGCGCCCGCCTGTTAAATATCAATAGAAATACCGTATATTCCGGCGTATAAGACGACCCGCCTACTTTCCTGTTAAAATATAGGGGGTCATTTACTAAGGGCCCAATTCGCGTTTTCCCGACGTGTTACCCGAATATTTCCGATTTGCGCCGATTGTACCTGAATTGCCCCGGGATTGTGACGCACGCGATCGGATTGTGGCGTATCGGCGCCAGCATGCTCGCGACGGAAATCGGGGGGCGTGGCCGAACGAAAACCCGACGTATTCGTAAAAACCGCCGCATTTAAAAACAGCAAAAGTGTCGCTTGGGGAGCGCTTACCTTCACCTGGTCCGAGGTGGTGCAATCCGGTGCGATGAGATGACTTTCAGCGCAGCAGCGCCACCTGGTGGACGGCGGAAGAACTACATTCATGAATCCCGGCCGGACCCGAATCCAGAGCAGAGAACGCGCCGCTGGATCGCGACTGGACCGGGTAAGTAAATCTGCCCCATAGAGTTTAAGATATATTCGCCGTATAAGACTACCCCTTTTCCAACGCATACAAAACACCGGTAAAAATTAAAGAAAAAACAGATTTGAATGTAACATGGTCCTTTTTTTAATGTAAATTCTTCTGACATGCAGGTATATAGCAGGAAAACTGCCACTCATAAACATAAGGCATACAACAACAACATTACAGCACAGCCCCCAGTAGTATACAGCACTGCCCCCAGTAGTATACAGCACAGCCCCCAGTAGTATATAGCAGGAAAACTGTCGCTCATAAACATAAGGCATACAATAACAACATTACCATCGTCCATGTTACTGTAAATGTTACCATACTGTACCTTACATTTTTATTTTATTAAATATTCCATGCCATGTACTCAGAAGCGGGAAAAAAATTCCAAATGCAATGAAAATGGTGGAAAAACGCATTTGCGCCATTTTCTTGTGGGCTTGGATATTACGTCTTTCACTGAGCGCCCCACATGACAGGTCTGCTTTATTCTTTGGGTCGGGGAGATTACGGGGATAACACATTTATAGGTTTTATAATGTTTTCATACATTTACAAAAATGAAAACCTCCTGTACAAAAATTTTTTTTTTGATTTTGCCAACTTCTGGCGCTAATAACTTTTTTATACTTTGGTGTACGGAGCTGTGGGAGGAGTCATTTTTTGCGAAATTTGATAATATGTTCAATGATATCATTTTTAGGACTGTACGACCTTTTGATCACTTTTTATAGATTTTTTTATATTTTTCAAAATGGCAAAAAAGGGCCATTTTCATCTTTGGGCGCTATTTTCAGTTACGGGGCTAAACGCATTGAAAAACCGTTATCATATTTTGATAGATCGGGCATTTTCGGACGCGTCGATACCTGATGTGTTTATGATTTTTACTGTTTATTTATGTCAGTTCTAGGGAAAGGGGGGTGATTTGAAATTTTAGGTTTTTTTATTATAATTTTTTTTTTACTTTTTTTTTTTTATTTATACTATTTTTCAGACTCCCTAGGGTACTTTAACCCTAGGTTGTCTGATCGATCCTATCATATACTGCCATACTACAGTATGGCAATATATGGGGATTTTCCTCCTCATTCAATACAATGGGGGTCATTTACTAAGGGCCCGATTTGCGTTTTCCCGACGTGTTACCCAAATATTTCCGATTTGCGCCGATTGTACCTGAATTGCCCCGGGATTTTGGCGCACGCGATCGGATTGTGGCGCATCGGCGCCGGCATGTGCGCGACGGAAATCAGGGGGCGTGGCCGAACGAAAACCCGACGGATTCGGAAAAACCGCCGCATTTAAAAACCGAAAATGTGTCGCTTGGGAAGCGCTTACCTTCACCTGGTCCAGCTCGGTGTATTCCGGCACGTTCAGATAATTTGCAGCGCAGCAGCGCCACCTGGTGGACGGCGGAGGAACTACCTTCATAAATCCCGTCCGGACCCGAATCCTGTGCAGAGAATGCGCCGCTGGATCGCGAATGGGCTGGGTAAGTAAATCTGCCCCAATGTGCTATCAGTACATTGTAATGAAGGGGTTAAAACGAAATAGCCTCGGGTCTTCGGAAGACCCGAGGCTACCATGGAGACGGATCGTCGCCCCCGATGACGTCACGGGGAGCGGCGATCCCAGGTAAGATGGCGGCGCCCATGCGCCGCTATCTTTTCGAGGCTGCCGGCAGCTTTGCCGGCAGCCATCGCTGTGAAAACACCCGCGATCGGTGCTAGCAATATGCAGCAAAGACTTACCGGCTATGGAGAGGGCTCAGCCCGTGAGCCCTCTCCATGCAGCGCGACTTGACCGCCGCCGTGAATACACGGCGGGCGGTCGGGATTACCGGCGTATAAGACGACCCCAGAGAAGACAGAAGATTTTTCTGTCTTCAAAAGTCGTCTTATACGCCGGAATATACGGTAGATATTTCTTGCAATTCCTAATTTGAGAATTAGGAACCACGATGATGAGCAATGTTTCAAAAAATCAGAAGCGATCCTTCGTTCCAGAAGTAAATTAAAAAGCATTCAATGGATTTCAACAAAAATAAAGTAACAATATACAATTCAGATGAAAAATATACATAAAAATAAAGTTACAGAAAATAAAATAAAATTAAAGAAAGCTGGTGTGGAGCAAAGCTGGAGAGAGTGAAGAGACAAGGAGACAAAAGACGGATGGTGATGTCTCTCCTATCTCCCTCACTCTCACACCGTCTCCTCAGTCTCTAGTATGGTAACTCTCTCCTATCTCCCTCACTCTAACACCGTCTCCTCAGTCTCTAGTATAGTAACTCTCTCCTATCTCCCTCACTCTCACACCGTCTCCTCAGTCTCTAGTATGGTAACTCTCTCCTATCTCCCTCACTCTCACACCGTCTCCTCAGTCTCTAGTATAGTAACTCTCTCCTATCTCCCTCACTCTCACACCGTCTCCTCAGTCTCTAGTATAGTAACTCTCTCCTATCTCCCTCACTCTCACACCGTCTCCTCAGTCTCTAGTATAGTAACTCTCTCCTATCTCCCTCACTCTCACACCATCTCCCTCAGTCACTAGTATAGTAACTCTCTCCTATCTCCCTCACTCTCACACAGTCTCCCTCAGTCACTAGTATGGTAACTCTCTCCTATCTCCCTCACTCTCACACCGTCTCCTCAGTCTCTAGTATAGTAACTCTCTCCTATCTCCCTCACTCTCACACCGTCTCCTCAGTCTCTAGTATAGTAACTCTCTCCTATCTCCCTCACTCTCACACCGTCTCCTCAGTCTCTAGTATAGTAACTCTCTCCTATCTCCCTCACTCTCACACCGTCTCCTCAGTCTCTAGTATAGTAACTCTCTCCTATCTCCCTCACTCTCACACCGTCTCCTCAGTCTCTAGTATAGTAACTCTCTCCTATCTCCCTCACTCTCACACCGTCTCCTCAGTCTCTAGTATAGTAACTCTCTCCTATCTCCCTCTCTCTCACACCGTCTCCTCAGTCTCTAGCATAGTAACTCTCTCCTATCTCCCTCACTCTCACACCGTCTCCTCAGTCTCTAGCATAGTAACTCTCTCCTATCTCCCTCACTCTCACACCGTCTCCTCAGTCTCTAGCATAGTAACTCTCTCCTATCTCCCTCACTCTCACACCGTCTCCTCAGTCTCTAGTATAGTAACGCTCTCCTATCTCCCTCACTCTCACACCGTCTCCTCGGTCTCTAGTATAGTAACTCTCTCCTATCTCCCTCACTCTCACACCGTCTCCTCAGTCTCTAGTATAGTAACTCTCTCCTATCTCCCTCACTCTCACACCGTCTCCTCGGTCTCTAGTATAGTAACTCTCTCCTATCTCCCTCACTCTCACACCGTCTCCTCGGTCTCTAGTATAGTAACTCTCTCCTATCTCCCTCACTCTCACACCGTCTCCTCAGTCTCTAGTATAGTAACTCTCTCCTATCTCCCTCACTCTCACACCGTCTCCTCAGTCTCTAGTATAGTAACTCTCTCCTATCTCCCTCACTCTCACACCGTCTCCTCAGTCTCTAGTATAGTAACTCTCTCCTATCTCCCTCACTCTCACACAGTCTCCCTCAGTCACTAGTATAGTAACTCTCTCCTATCTCCCTCACTCTCACACCGTCTCCTCAGTCTCTAGTATAGTAACTCTCTCCTATCTCCCTCACTCTCACACAGTCTCCCTCAGTCACTAGTATGGTAACTCTCTCCTATCTCCCTCACTCTCACACAGTCTCCCTCAGTCACTAGTATGGTAACTCTCTCCTATCTCCCTCACTCTCACACCGTCTCCTCAGTCTCTAGTATAGTAACTCTCTCCTATCTCCCTCACTCTCACACCGTCTCCTCAGTCTATAGTATAGTAACTCTCTCCTATCTCCCTCACTCTCACACCGTCTCCTCAGTCTCTAGTATGGTAACTCCCTCCTATCTCCCTCACTCTCACACCGTCTCCTCAGTCTCTAGTATGGTAACTCTCTCCTATCTCTCACTCTCACACCGTCTCCTCAGTCTCTAGTATAGTAACTCTCTCCTATCTCCCTCACTCTCACACCGTCTCCCTCAGTCACTAGTATAGTAACTCTCTCCTATCTCCCTCACTCTCACACCGTCTCCTCAGTCACTAGTATAGTAACTCTCTCCTATCTCCCTCACTCTCACACCGTCTCCTCAGTCTCTAGTATAGTAACTCTCTCCTATCTCCCTCACTCTCACACCGTCTCCTCAGTCTCTAGTATAGTAACTCTCTCCTATCTCCCTCACTCTCACACAGTCTCCCTCAGTCACTAGTATGGTAACTCTCTCCTATCTCCCTCACTCTCACACAGTCTCCCTCAGTCACTAGTATGGTAACTCTCTCCTATCTCCCTCACTCTCACACCGTCTCCTCAGTCTCTAGCATAGTAACTCTCTCCTATCTCCCTCACTCTCACACCGTCTCCTCAGTCTCTAGCATAGTAACTCTCTCCTATCTCCCTCACTCTCACACCGTCTCCTCAGTCACTAGTATGGTAACTCTCTCCTATCTCCCTCACTCTCACACCGTCTCCTCAGTCTCTAGTATAGTAACTCTCTCCTATCTCCCTCACTCTCACACCGTCTCCTCAGTCTCTAGTATAGTAACTCTCTCCTATCTCCCTCACTCTCACACCGTCTCCTCAGTCACTAGTATAGTAACTCTCTCCTATCTCCCTCACTCTCACACCGTCTCCTCAGTCTCTAGTATAGTAACTCTCTCCTATCTCCCTCACTCTCACACCGTCTCCTCAGTCACTAGTATAGTAACTCTCTCCTATCTCCCTCACTCTCACACCGTCTCCTCAGTCTCTAGTATAGTAACTCTCTCCCTCACTCTCACACCGTCTCCTCAGTCACTAGTATAGTAACTCTCTCCTATCTCCCTCACTCTCACACAGTCTCCCTCAGTCACTAGTATGGTAACTCTCTCCTATCTCCCTCACTCTCACACAGTCTCCCTCAGTCACTAGTATGGTAACTCTCTCCTATCTCCCTCACTCTCACACCGTCTCCTCAGTTTCTAGCATAGTAACTCTCTCCTATCTCCCTCACTCTCACACCGTCTCCTCAGTCTCTAGTATAGTAACTCTCTCCTATCTCCCTCACTCTCACACCGTCTCCTCAGTCTCTAGTATAGTAACTCTCTCCTATCTCCCTCACTCTCACACCGTCTCCTCAGTCTCTAGTATAGTAACTCTCTCCTATCTCCCTCACTCTCACACCGTCTCCTCAGTCTCTAGTATAGTAACTCTCTCCTATCTCCCTCACTCTCACACCGTCTCCTCAGTCTCTAGTATAGTAACTCTCTCCTATCTCCCTCACTCTCACACCGTCTCCTCAGTCTCTAGTACAGTAACTCTCTCCTATCTCCCTCACTCTCACACCGTCTCCTCAGTCTCTAGTATGGTAACTCTCTCCTATCTCCCTCACTCTCACACCGTCTCCCTCAGTCACTAGTATGGTAACTCTCTCCTATCTCCCTCACTCTCACACCGTCTCCCTCAGTCACTAGTATGGTAACTCTCTCCTATCTCCCTCACTCTCACACCGTCTCCTCAGTCTCTAGTATAGTAACTCTCTCCTATCTCCCTCACTCTCACACCGTCTCCTCAGTCACTAGTATAGTAACTCTCTCCTATCTCCCTCACTCTCACACCGTCTCCTCAGTCTCTAGTATAGTAACTCTCTCCTATCTCCCTCACTCTCACACCGTCTCCCTCAGTCACTAGTATAGTAACTCTCTCCTATCTCCCTCACTCTCACACCGTCTCCTCAGTCTCTAGTATAGTAACTCTCTCCTATCTCGATCACTCTCACACCGTCTCCTCAGTCTCTAGTATAGTAACTCTCTCCTATCTCCCTCACTCTCACACCGTCTCCTCAGTCTCTAATATAGTAACTCTCTCCTATCTCCCTCACTCTCACACCGTCTCCCTCAGTCACTAGTATAGTAACTCTCTCCTATCTCCCTCACTCTCACACCGTCTCCTCAGTCTCTAGTATAGTAACTCTCTCCTATCTCCCTCACTCTCACACCGTCTCCTCAGTCTCTAGTATAGTAACTCTCTCCTATCTCCCTCACTCTCACACAGTCTCCCTCAGTCACTAGTATGGTAACTCTCTCCTATCTCCCTCACTCTCACACAGTCTCCCTCAGTCACTAGTATGGTAACTCTCTCCTATCTCCCTCACTCTCACACCGTCTCCTCAGTCTCTAGTATAGTAACTCTCTCCTATCTCCCTCACTCTCACACCGTCTCCTCAGTCTCTAGTATAGTAACTCTCCTATCTCCCTCACTCTCACACCGTCTCCTCAGTCTCTAGTATAGTAACTCTCTCCTATCTCCCTCACTCTCACACCGTCTCCTCAGTCTCTAGTATAGTAACTCTCTCCTATCTCCCTCACTCTCACACCGTCTCCTCAGTCTCTAGTATAGTAACTCTCTCCTATCTCCCTCACTCTCACACTGTCTCCTCAGTCACTAGTATAGTAACTCTCTCCTATCTCCCTCACTCTCACACCGTCTCCTCAGTCTCTAGTATAGTAACTCTTTCCTATCTCCCTCACTCTCACACCGTCTCCTCAGTCTCTAGTATAGTAACCCTCTCCTATCTCCCTCACTCTCACTCCGTCTCCTCAGTCTCTAGTATAGTAACCCTCTCCTGTCTCCCTCAGTCACTAGTATAGTAACTCTCTCCTATCTCCCTCACTCTCACACCGTCTCCTCAGTCTCTAGTATAGTAACTCTCTCCTATCTCCCTCACTCTCACACCGTCTCCTCAGTCACTAGTATAGTAACTCTCTCCTATCTCCCTCACTCTCACACCGTCTCCTCAGTCTCTAGTATAGTAACTCTCTCCTATCTCCCTCACTCTCACACCGTCTCCTCAGTCACTAGTATAGTAACTCTTTATACACAAACTAACATTTCCCAAGTGAATATTCCCAATCTCCTATTGGTTCATATTAGTCCGTAAACCATCTGAGGACCATAGATGATCTCATTCTACTTCATGAATATGTAAACTTAACTAATTCACTTATATATACATATGCTATTAACATATAGATGTGCTAGTATGAAGGTTGCCTCGTCTGGCAGATATCCGTATTCCATGGGAACTCTGAGACCATAATGTACCATGACAAGCCAAGATAAATGACAATAGTTCAGAACAATAAAAGGAATTAGCATTTTACCAAAGGCACTGACCATATACCATCTGCCTTTATGTACAATGGAATATCCCAACTATCTCATTCATTGGGGGTCATTTACTAAGGGCCCGATTCGCGTTTTCCCGACGTGTTACCCGAATATTTCCGATTTGCGCCGCTTGTACATGAATTGCCCCGGGTTTTTGGCGCACGCGATCGGATTGTGGCGCATCGGGGCCGGCATGCGCGCGACAGAAATCGGGGGGGCGTGGCCGAACGAAAACCCGACGGATTCGGAAAAACCGCCGCATTTAAAAACCGAAATGTGTCGCTTGGGGAGCGCTCACCTTCACCTTCTATGGGATGGTGCATTCCGGGGCGTTAAGATTATTTTCGGCGCTGCAGCGCCACCTGGTGGACGGCGGAGGAACTACCATCTTAAATCCCAGCCGGACCCGAATCCTGTGCAGAGAACGCGCCGCTGGATCGCGAATGGGCCGGGTAAGTAAATGTGCCCCATTATGTCTATGATTCCCAATATAAAGCATATCTATATATTATACATAAACCTACATTCTACTAGTGATACAATAATACATACAATAATACAATAATACATAACACTAGCATGGATTTATATTTGTTCATCTTGAATGAATGTTTATCCTCCATGAATACTTTTAAGAATAACAGAATATCATAGACGTGTAATCATATGGTCTCACCCTATGAAAAGTCATTTTAATGATATTTGACACCGCCTCATTCTGCGCCAGAATTGTGTAGACCACGAGCCATGCAGGAGAATGGAGGATTGGGCGCCAGTAATCTGCCACGTTTTATGAATCTTTTCATTTCTTCTCCTTTTCACTTCAGGTATTTAATTAAGTTTTTGGCAACGTTGGCCGACTATCAGGAGGTGAACAAGATGACGCCTAGTAACATTGCGATTGTGCTGGGTCCCAATCTACTGTGGGCTCACAGCGAGGGGTAAGGACCCGATCCACCGGGAAATGCCATGAAGACATTGGAGGTCCTCTGCTCTTACCCCCTGACCCTTCCTTCTCCGCAGGGATCCATCTATAGCTGATATGGCGTCTGCTTCTCCCATCTTGGTTGTGAATGTGGTGGAGGGATTGATAAGTTGTGCAGCTGAAGTTTTTCCCGGAGGTAATAATGGATTTCATAATCTTAGCTGTTTGTAGATATAAAATATCCGGGATCACATCAGCCGCCTGGAGGGAAGGGTGGTAGGTGGCGGAAAACACCCGCAATTACATAGTGATGGCACCACATACCAAATATCTGGCGCTGTCTGTAGAGGACACTGGCCCAGATGTAGAAAAACTGGTACAATGGAGTAATTTATCACTGACTCTGGAGTAAAAAAGTGGCAAAAAAGGTTTTTATGGAATGAAAAATCGTGCCAGCGCCTTTTCCCGCCACTAGGAAATAGCGGCTTAAACACATAAGGACGGCTAGCGCAGCGCAAAGCCCCATTTATGATTTGTCCCTCCACTCCCCTCCATGCGTGTGCACATGTGACTTATAAAGGGCCAAAAGCAGCCAACATTGGGGGTCATTTATCTCAGTCTTAAAAACGAGAAATAGAAAACTAAGGGGCACTAATAACACGAGTGAGACTCCACATCCTCCATGGCGGCCTCGTGGCTCGGAGCCATAACTGTAAATCTTCATCCCTCACCATCGGTATCTTATAACGTCTCACATCGTGTCTCACGGGAGAGATCTGACAGCAGGGGACGAGTCGTTTCGCCTTGCGTCCTCACCAGTTTTATACGGTGCGCCATGGAAGCGCACTACGTCACACAGAACACACCAACAACTTAGAAGCAAATCTATTGGTTAGAAACGATTGGATAGGGTGGAGCAAGGTGTCACGCCGGACCTGAGAGGGGACCGCGCTACAACATTCATCCAATCAAAACCAAGGTGGGCGGGGCTAGAACTCGAGTGAAGCATCGACAGACCAAGACCCGCCCCAGCCAATCGTAGCATCTGGGGGTGTGGTCACTGCAACATCTCACAGGAGGCGGGACTTTCACTAGATACATAATGGGGCAGATTTACTTACCCGGTCCGTTTGCGATCCAGCGGCGCGTTCTCTGCGCTGGATTCGGGTCCGGCCGGGATTCATCAAAGCAGTTCCTCCGACGTCCACCAGGTGGCGCTGCTGCGCTGAAGTCCGCTGGAATGCCTCGAAATACACCGGCCTATCCAGGATGAAGGTGAGTGTAATTTTCGCGACACAATTTTTTTTTTAAATGCGGCGGTTTTTCCGAATACGTCGGGTTTTCGTTCGGCCACGCCCCCCGATTTCCGTCGCGCGCATGCCGGCGCCGATGCGCCACAATCCGATCGCGTGCGCCACAATCCCGGGCAATTCAGGTACAATCAGCGCAAATCGGAAATATTCGGGTAACACGTCGGGAAAACGCGAATCGGGCCCTTAGTAAATGACCCCCAATATCTCTTAGGAATTCACTAATTACATCCATTACCCGAGGGTTTGATAATACCGGAGGAGGGACTCATAGCAGACGGGCATTAAGCCCTGAGGCTCTTAGAGCTTCTCGTTATCCCCCAAGCCTCTCCGCAATCATTCTCTTTGTCCTCATGTACCGCGTTCACGTCTTCTCCCAGACGCCCCTGGAAGCGAGTAAACAAAGTGCGATCGGCATGTTATAGAGCAGTTTGCTCCACGCTGCGCCCCTCCTATTTGTAGTGTCTTCCAGATCATTTGGGAACAACGGTCACAACACTTGGAGTTTCCACCGATTTCTCACTAATGGTTCCAGGGAGGGACGCCGTCCTGCACGCTCTTCTATTGTCTCGCGTTTCCTACACGTCCTTTGTCTGCTATTGTCTTCAGCTGTGGCTCAGCTTTTATTAGATGCCAGTTATTTTGGATTTACATTTTGGATAGACAATGCGCTTTGTCCGTCCATATAGTTACAAAACTGTAAGGACTTTGTTTACTCGCTTCCATTGCTAATGGAAAAGGGGCGTCTGGGAGAAGACGTGAAGGCGATACATGAGGGAAATTCGGATGTGTATCAATACCAGGAAATGGCGGAGACAAAGAGAATGATTGCGGAGAGGCTTGGGGGATAACGAGAAGCTCTTAGAGCCTCAGGGCTTAACGCCCGTCTGCTACGAGTCCCTCCTCGGGTATTATCAAACCCTCGGGTAATGGATGTAATTAGTGAATTCCTAAGAGATAATGGGGCTCATTTACTTACCCGGGCCAGTCGCGATCCAGCGTTCTCCGTCGAGGATTCAGGTTCTGGTGCGATTCACTAAGATCCTGCGCCCGATATCCGGCAGGTGTCGCTGCTGCGCTGAGGTCCGCTGGAGTTCACCTTCTTCTTCCCAGTGCATGTGCGTGCTGATCTTGCGACACAATTTTTTTAAAAAATTCCACGGTTTGTGTGTGACGTAGTGCGCTTCCATGGCGCACCGTATAAAACTGGTGAGGACGCAAGACGAAGCGCGAAACGACTCGTCTCCTGCCGTCAGATCTCTCCCTGTGAGACACGATGTGAGACGTTATAAGATACCGATGGTGAGGGAAGACTTCTCTGTCTCATGCGCCTTTTTTTGTTGTATTTTAGTGACATTTGGGTATTTGAACAATTTTTGCGCCTGCAGATTGTACGTAGTGTCCTATCTGCTGGCAGCATGTTATAGAGCAGGAGGAGCTGAGCAGATTGTACGTAGTGTCCTACCTGCTCAGCTCCTCCTGCTCTATAACATTCTGCCTGCAGATAGGACACTATGTACAATCTGCTCAGCTCCTCCTGCTCTATAACATGCTGCCTGCAGATAGGACACTATGTACAATGTGCTCAGCTCCCCCTGCTCTATAACATGCTGCCTGCAGATAGGACATTATGTACAATGTGCTCAGCTCCTCCTGCTCTATAATAAGCTGCCTGCAGATAGGGCACTATGTACAATGTGCTCAGCTCCTCCTGCTCTATAACATGCTGCCTGCAGATAGGACACTATGTACAATCTGCTCAGCTCCTCCTGCTCTATAACATGCTGCCTGCAGATAGGACACTACATAAAATCGGCTCAGCTCCTCCTGCTCTAAAATAAGCTGTCTGCAGATAGGACACTATGTACAATCTGCTCAGCTCCTCCTGCTCTATAATAAGTTGCCTGCAGATAGGACACTATGTACAATGTGCTCAGCTCCTCCTGCTGTACAACATGCTGCCTGCAGATAGGACACTACGTACAATCTGCTCTGCTCCTCCTGCTCTATAACATGCTGCCTGCAGATAGGACACTATGTACAATCTGCTCAGCTCCTCCTGCTGTACAACATGCTGCCTGCAGATAGGACACTACGTACAATCTGCTCTGCTCCTCCTGCTCTATAACATGCTGCCTGCAGATAGGACACTATGTACAATCTGCTCAGCTCCTCCTGCTCTATAATATGCTGCCTGCAGATAGGACACTATGTACAATCTGCTCAGCTCCTCCTGCTCTATAACATGCTGCCTGCAGATAGGACACTATGTACAATGTGCTCAGCTCCCCCTGCTCTATAACATGCTGCCTGCAGATAGGACACTATATACAATGTGCTCAGCTCCCCCTGCTCTATAACATGCTGCCTGCAGATAGGACACTATGTACAATCTGCTCAGCCCCTCCTGCTCTATAATAAGCTGCCTGCAGATAGGGCACTATGTACAATGTGCTCAGCTCCTCCTGCTCTATAACATGCTGCCTGCAGATAGGACACTATGTACAATCTGCTCAGCTCCTCCTGCTCTATAACATGCTGCCTGCAGATAGGACACTATGTACAATCTGCTCAGCTCCTCCTGCTCTATAACATGCTGCCTGCAGATAGGACACTACATACAATCTGCTCAGCTCCTCCTGCTCTATAACATGCTGCCTGCAGATAGGACACTATGCACAATCTGCTCAGCTCCTCCTGCTCTATAACATGCTGCCTGCAGATAGGACACTATGTACAATCTGCTCAGCTCCTCCTGCTCTATAACATGCTGCCTGCAGATAGGACACTACATACAATCTGCTCAGCTCCTCCTGCTCTATAATAAGCTGTCTGCAGATAGGACACTATGTACAATCTGCTCAGCTCCTCCTGATCTATAACATGCTGTCTGCAGATAGGACACTATATACAATCTGCTCAGCTCCCCCTGCTCTAAAATAAGCTGTCTGCAGATAGGACACTATATACAATCTGCTCAGCTCCTCCTGCTCTATAATAAGTTGCCTGCAGATAGGACACTATGTACAATCTGCTCAGCTCCTCCTGCTGTACAACATGCTGCCTGCAGATAGGACACTACGTACAATCTGCTCTGCTCCTCCTGCTCTATAACATGCTGTCTGCAGATAGGACACTACATACAATCTGCTCAGCTCCTCCTGCTCTACAACATGCTGCCTGCAGATAGGACACTATGTACAATCTGCTCAGCCCCTCCTGCTCTGTAACATGTTCCCTGCAGATAGGACACTACATACAATGTGCTCAGCTCCCCCTGCTCTATAATAAGCTGTCTGAAGATAGGACACTATGTACAATGTGCTCAGCTCCTCCTGCTCTATAACATGCTGCCTGCAGATAGGACACTATGTACAATCTGCTCAGCTCCTCCTGCTCTGTAACATGCTGCCTGCAGATAGGACACTATGTACAATCTGCTCAGCTCCTCCTGCTCTATAACATGCTGCCTGCAGATAGGGCACTATGTACAATCTGCTTAGCTCCTCCTGCTCTATAACATGCTGCCTGCAGATAGGACACTATGTACAATGTGCTCAGCTCCTCCTGCTCTATAACATGCTGCCTGCAGATAGGACACCATGTACAATCTGCTCAGTTCCTCCTGCTCTATAACATGCTGCCTGCAGATAGGACACTATGTACAATCTGCTCAGCTCCTCCTGCTCTATAACATTCTGCCTGCAGAAAGGACACTATATACAATCTGCTCAGCTCCTCCTGCTCTATAACATGCTGCCTGCAGATAGGACACTATGTACAATCTGCTCAGCTCCCCCTGCTCTATAACATGCTGCCTGCAGATAGGACATTATGTACAATCTGCTCAGCTCCTCCTGCTCTATAACATGCTGCCTGCAGATAGGGCACTATGTACAATGTGCTCAGCTCCTCCTGCTCTATAACATGCTGCCTGCAGATAGGACACTATGTACAATCTGCTCAGCTCCTCCTGCTCTATAACATGCTGCCTGCAGATAGGACACTACATACAATCGGCTCAGCTCCTCCTGCTCTAAAATAAGCTGTCTGCAGATAGGACACTATGTACAATCTGCTCAGCTCCTCCTGCTCTATAATAAGTTGCCTGCAGATAGGACACTATGTACAATGTGCTCAGCTCCTCCTGCTGTACAACATGCTGCCTGCAGATAGGACACTACGTACAATCTGCTCTGCTCCTCCTGCTCTATAACATGCTGCCTGCAGATAGGACACTATGTACAATCTGCTCAGCTCCTCCTGCTGTACAACATGCTGCCTGCAGATAGGACACTACGTACAATCTGCTCTGCTCCTCCTGCTCTATAACATGCTGCCTGCAGATAGGACACTATGTACAATCTGCTCAGCTCCTCCTGCTCTATAATATGCTGCCTGCAGATAGGACACTATGTACAATCTGCTCAGCTCCTCCTGCTCTATAACATGCTGCCTGCATATAGGACACTATGTACAATGTGCTCAGCTCCCCCTGCTCTATAACATGCTGCCTGCAGATAGGACACTATATACAATGTGCTCAGCTCCCCCTGCTCTATAGCATGCTGCCTGCAGATAGGACACTATGTACAATCTGCTCAGCCCCTCCTGCTCTATAATAAGCTGCCTGCAGATAGGGCACTATGTACAATGTGCTCAGCTCCTCCTGCTCTATAACATGCTGCCTGCAGATAGGACACTATGTACAATCTGCTCAGCTCCTCCTGCTCTATAACATGCTGCCTGCAGATAGGACACTATGTACAATCTGCTCAGCTCCTCCTGCTCTATAACATGCTGCCTGCAGATAGGACACTACATACAATCTGCTCAGCTCCTCCTGCTCTACAACATGCTGCCTGCAGATAGGACACTATGTACAATCTGCTCAGCTCCTCCTGCTCTATAACATGCTGTCTGCAGATAGGACACTATGTACAATCTGCTCAGCTCCTCCTGATCTATAACATGCTGTCTGCAGATAGGACACTATATACAATCTGCTCAGCTCCCCCTGCTCTAAAATAAGCTGTCTGCAGATAGGACACTATATACAATCTGCTCAGCTCCTCCTGCTCTATAATAAGTTGCCTGCAGATAGGACACTATGTACAATCTGCTCAGCTCCTCCTGCTCTACAACATGCTGCCTGCAGATAGGACACTATGTACAATCTGCTCAGCTCCTCCTGCTCTGTAACATGTTCCCTGCAGATAGGACACTACATACAATGTGCTCAGCTCCTCCTGCTCTATAACATGCTGCCTGCAGATAGGACACTATGTACAATCTGCTCAGCTCCTCCTGCTCTGTAACATGCTGCCTGCAGATAGGACACTATGTACAATCTGCTCAGCTCCTCCTGCTCTATAACATGCTGCCTGCAGATAGGGCACTATGTACAATCTGCTTAGCTCCTCCTGCTCTATATCATGCTGCCTGCAGATAGGACACTATGTACAATGTGCTCAGCTCCTCCTGCTCTATAACATGCTGCCTGCAGATAGGACACCATGTACAATCTGCTCAGCTCCTCCTGCTCCATAACATGCTGCCTGCAGATAGGACACTATGTACAATCTGCTCAGCTCCTCCTGATCTATAACATGCTGCCTGCAGATAGGACACTACGTACAATCTGCTCTGCTCCTCCTGCTCTATAACATGCTGCCTGCAGATAGGACACTATGTACAATCTGCTCAGCTCCTCCTGCTCTATAATAAGCTGTCGGAAGATAGGACACTATGTACAATCTGCTCAGCTCCTCCTGCTCTATAACATGCTGCCTGCAGATAGGACACTATGTATAATGTGCTCAGCTCCTCCTGCTCTATAACATGCTGCCTGCAGATAGGACACTATGTACAATCTGCTCAGCTCCTCCTGATCTATAACATGCTGCCTGCAGATAGGACACTATGTACAATCTGCTCAGCTCCTCCTGCTCTATAATAAGCTGTCTGCAGATAGGACACTATGTACAATCCGCTCAGCTCCTCCTGCTCTATAACATGCTGCCTTCAGATAGGACACTATGTACAATCCGCTCAGCTCCTCCTGCTCTATAACATGCTGCCTGCAGATAGGACACTACATACAATGTGCTCACCTCCTCCTGCTCTATAATAAGCTGTCGGAAGATAGGACACTATGTACAATCTGCTCAGCTCCTCCTGCTCTATAACATGCTGCCTGCAGATAGGACACTATGTATAATGTGCTCAGCTCCTCCTGCTCTATAACATGCTGCCTGCAGATAGGACACTATGTACAATGTGCTCAGCTCCTCCTGCTCTATAACATGCTGCCTGCAGATAGGACACTGTCTACAAGGTGCTCAGCTCCTCCTGCTCTATAACATGCTGCCTGCAGATAGGACACTACATACAATGTGCTCAGCTCCTCCTGCTCTACAACATGCTGCCTGCAGATAGGACACTATGTACAATCTGCTCAGCTCCTCCTGCTCTATAACATGCTGCCTGCAGATAGGACACTATGTACAATGTGCTCAGCTCCTCCTGCTCTATAACATGCTGCCTGCAGATAGGACACTGTCTACAAGGTGCTCAGCTCCTCCTGCTCTATAACATGCTGCCTGCAGATAGGACACTACATACAGGGGGTCATTTATTAAGGGCCCGATTCGCGTTTTCCCGACGTGTTACCCGAATATTTCCGTTTTGCGCCGCTTGTACTTAAATTGCCCCGGGATTTTGGCGCACGCGATCGGATTGTGGCGCATCGGCGCTGGCATGCGCGCGACGGAAATCGGGGGGCGTGGCCGAACGAAAACCCGACGTATTCGGAAAAACCGCCGCATTTAAAAACCGAAAATGTGTCGCATAAGGACCGCTTACCTTCACCTGGTCCAGCTCGGTGCATTCCGGCGCGATGAGTTTACTTTCAGCGCAGCAGCGCCACCTGGTGGACGGCGGAAGAACTACCTTATTAAATCCCGGCCGGACCCGAATCCAGAGCGGAGAAGCCGCCGCTGGAACGCGAATGGACCGGGTAAGTAAATTTGCCCCACAATGTGCTCACCTCCTCCTGCTCTATAATAAGCTGTCGGAAGATAGGATATCTAGAGGGCGCACGGACTGATTTGATCCCTTGTGACGCTGCTCTGTGCATGATTTACATGTTGCCTGTAAGTGTCTCCAGTGTTTCTGGATCTGTTCCGGATCTCCCGACAATCTCCTCTGATCCTTCTCATCCTGTTTTGTAGATGTAGATTTTGGGGAGATGGTAGAAGACGGTGAGACCCTGGAGGTGGGGACCCCAAGCACCGATGACCCCGCGGCGATGCCACCACCTGCTGGAGTATGGGACAGGTGGGTTCATGGGGTCAGAGGTTACACAGAACTTTCCACATCTGGGTCCAGCACATTTCTCTTGGGGCGTATTCAGATCCTTGATGGCGTTTGTCTGTTTTGTATCCGCGTCCTTTTTATTT
The DNA here is from genome assembly GCF_040894005.1 of Engystomops pustulosus. Lineage (NCBI taxonomy): Eukaryota > Metazoa > Chordata > Amphibia > Anura > Leptodactylidae > Engystomops > Engystomops pustulosus. Next base: position 27,283 of record NW_027284996.1, read on the forward strand.
TAAATTATGAAAAAAAACGGACAGTTATGGCTCCACGCAAAGGATTATGGGAGTGGTCACACGTGGCGCTTGCAATGCGTTTTTCATGTTACCCTGCGTTTGGCTGCTTTGAATCCGTTTGTCTTCATTGCTGGAAGTGTAAGTGTTAACATTTTCTTAGGTGCTTCCACTTCCAGCAATGAAGAAAAACGGATCTAAACTAGCGAAACTCATCGCAAGCGCCATGTGTGAGCGCACCCCGAATGATGGCTGTAACTGGCTGTCACAGCGACTCGTGAGCGCCCCCCCCCCCCCCTGTCCGGATCCGCTCTTCTATTAATAATTATGCAAATGAGCCAGAGGGGCCCCAGCCGCCGTCACATCTATAAGGGCCCCAGGCGCCGTCACATCTATACGGGCCCCAGGCGCCGTCACATCTATACGGGCCCCAGGCGCCGTCACATCTATACGGGCCCCAGGCGCCGTCACATCTATACGAACCCCAGGCGCCCTCACATCTATACGGGCCCCAGGCGCCCTCACATCTATACGAACCCCAGGCGCCGTCACATCTATACGAGCTCCAGGCGCCCTCACATCTATACGAACCCCAGGCGCCGTCACATCTATGAGGGCCCCAGGCGCCGTCTCATCTATACGGGCCCCAGGCGTCGTCACATCTATACGGGCCCCAGGCGCCGTCACATCTATAAGGGCCCCAGGCGCCGTCACATCTATATGGGCCCCAGGCGCCGTCACATCTATATGGGCCCACAGAATACACTATACACTACACTGCACTAGATCCCTCGCCCGCACCCTCCCCTTCCCCCCAGACACTGGTCTAACGTCCAAAGTTTGCGTTAAGTAGTCCAGACCAGTGTCCAAGGTCAGTTCATAAATCCCAAAATCCCACCACCATCACCCCCCTCCCAACCTAACACTAGATCCCAAACCCCACTATATACAATATATACAATATATACAGTATTTACAACATAACAAAGAAAACAGAACACAAATAAAACCTGAACAACATCAATCAAAACCACATAAAGCCCAGGTTCGGCCCCTGCAAGCCCTACATCACTACATGCCCAGAACACAAAACAAAAATCTACAGTGCAGCATCAGCCCAACACCAAGAGAGGAGATGACAGACTAAGGGACACTAAAGGAGAACCCCCTCCAAAGGAGAGAGGCCCTCCCCGTGCCCAGCCTCTCATACTCCAGAGAGTGCACCTTCACCAGGAGGAGAGACAGACTAAGGGGCACTAAGGAGAGAGGCCCTCCCCGTGCCCAGCCTCTCATACTCCAGAGAGCGCACCTTCACCAGGAGGGGAGAGGACAGACTAAGGGACACTAAGGAGAGAGGTCCTCCCCGTGCCCAGCCTCTCATACTCCAGAGAGCGCACCTTCACCAGGAGGGAGAGGACAGACTAAGGGACACTAAGGAGAGAGGCCCTCCCCGTGCCCAGCCTCTCATACTCCAGAGAGCGCACCTTCACCAGGAGGGAGAGGACAGACTAAGGGACACTAAGGAGAGAGGCCCTCCCCGTGCCCAGCCCCTCATACTCCAGAGAGCGCACCTTCACCAGGGGGGAGAGGACAGACTAAGGGACACTAAGGAGAGAGGTCCTCCCCGTGCCCAGCCCCTCATACTCCAGAGAGCGCACCTTCACCAGGAGGGAGAGGCCAGACTAAGGGACACTAAGGAGAGAGGCCCTCCCCGTGCCCAGCCTCTCATACTCCAGAGAGCGCACCTTCACCAGGAGGGGAGAGGACAGACTAAGGGACACTAAGGAGAGAGGCCCTCCCCGTGCCCAGTCTCTCATACTCCAGAGAGCGCACCTTCACCAGGAGGGAGAGGACAGACTAGGGACACTAAGGAGAGAGGCCCTCCCCGTGCCCAGCCCCTCATACTCCAGAGAGCGCACCTTCACCAGGGGGGAGAGGACAGACTAAGGGACACTAAGGAGAGAGGCCCTCCCCGTGCCCAGCCTCTCATACTCCAGAGAGTGCACCTTCACCAGGGGGGGAGAGGACAGACTAAGGGACACTAAGGAGAGAGGCCCTCCCCGTGCCCAGCCTCTCGTACTCCAGAGAGCACACCTTCACCAGGGGGGGAGAGGACAGACTAAGGGACACTAAGGAGAGAGGCCCTCCCCGTGCCCAGCCTCTCATACTCCAGAGAGTGCACCTTCACCAGGGGGGGAGAGGACAGACTAAGGGACACTAAGGAGAGAGGCCCTCCCCGTGCCCAGCCTCTCGTACTCCAGAGAGCACACCTTCACAAGGAGGGGAGAGGACAGACTAAGGGACCATAAGGAGAGAGGCCCTCCCCGTGCCCAGCCTCTCATACTCCAGAGAGCGCACCTTCACCAGGGGGGGAGAGGACAGACTAAGGGACACTAAGGAGAGAGGTTCTCCCCGTGCCCAGCCTCTCATACTCCAGAGAGCGCACCTTCACCAGGAGGGGAGATGACAGACTAAGGGACACTAAGGAGAGAGGCCCTCCCCGTGCCCAGCCCCTCATACTCCATAGAGCGCACCTTCACCAGGAGGGGAGAGGACAGACTAAGGGACACTAAGGAGAGAGGCCCTCCCCGTGCCCAGCCCCTCATACTCCAGAGAGCGCACCTTCACCAGGAGGGGAGAGGACAGACTAAGGGACACTAAGGAGAGAGGCCCTCCCCGTGCCCAGCCCCTCATACTCCAGAGAGCGCACCTTCACCAGGAGGGGAGAGGACAGACTAAGGGACACTAAGGAGAGAGGTCCTCCCCGTGCCCAGCCTCTCATACTCCAGAGAGCGCACCTTCACCAGGGGGGGAGAGGACAGACTAAGGGACACTAAGGAGAGAGGCCCTTCCCATGCGCAGCTTTTTTATACTCCAGAGAGCGCACCTTCACCAGGAGGGAGAGGACAGACTAAGGGACACTAAGGAGAGAGGCCCTCCCCGTGCCCAGCCTCTCATACTCCAGAGAGCGCACCTTCACCAGGGGGGAGAGGACAGACTAAGGGACACTAAGGAGAGAGGTCCTCCCCGTGCCTAGCCTCTCATACTCCAGAGAGCGCACCTTCACCAGGAGGGGAGAGGACAGACTAAGGGACACTAAAGAGAGAGGCCCTCCCCGTGCCCAGTCTCTCATACTCCAGAGAGCGTACCTTCACCAGGAGGGGAGAGGTCAGACTAAGGGACACTAAGGAGAGAGGCCCTCCCCGTGCCCAGCCTCTCATACTCCAGAGAGCGCACCTTCACCAGGAGGGGAGAGGACAGACTAAGGGACACTAAAGAGAGAGGCCCTCCCCGTGCCCAGTCTCTCATACTCCAGAGAGCGCACCTTCACCAGGAGGGAGAGGACAGACTAAGGGACACTAAGGAGAGAGGCCCTCCCCGTGCCCAGCCTCTCATACTCCAGAGAGCGCACCTTCACCAGGAGGGGAGAGGATAGACTAAGGGACACTAAGGAGAGAGGCCCTCCCCGTGCCCAGCCTGTCATACTCCAGAGAGCGCACCTTCACCAGGGGGGAGAGGACAGACTAAGGGACACTAAGGAGAGAGGCCCTCCCCGTGCCCAGCCTCTCGTACTCCAGAGAGCACACCTTCACCAGGAGGGGAGAGGACAGACTAAGGGACCATAAGGAGAGAGGCCCTCCCCGTGCCCAGCCTCTCATACTCCAGAGAGCACACTTTCACCAGGGGGGGAGAGGACAGACTAAGGGACACTAAGGAGAGAGGTCCTCCCCGTGCCCAGCCTCTCATACTCCAGAGAGCGCACCTTCACCAGGAGGGGAGAGGACAGACTAAGGGACACTAAGGAGAGAGGCCCTCCCCGTGCCCAGCCCCTCATACTCCAGAGAGCGCACCTTCACCAGGAGGGGAGAGGACAGACTAAGGGACACTAAGGAGAGAGGTCCTCCCAGTGCCCAGCCTCTCATACTCCAGAGAGCGCACCTTCACCAGGAGGGGAGAGGACAGACTAAGGGACACTAAGGAGAGAGGCCCTCCCCGTGCCCAGCCTCTCATACTCCAGAGAGCGCACCTTCACCAGGAGGGAGAGGACAGACTAAGGGACACTAAGGAGAGAGGCCCTCCCCGTTCCTAGCCTCTCATACTCCAGAGAGCACACCTTCACCAAGAGGGGAGAGGACAGACTAAGGGACACTAAGGAGAGAGGTCCTCCCCGTGCCCAGCCTCTCATACTCCAGAGAGCGCACCTTCACCAGGAGGGAGAGGACAGACTAAGGGACACTAAGGAGAGAGGCCCTCCCCGTGCCCAGCCTCTCATACTCCAGAGAGCGCACCTTCACCAGGGGGGAGAGGACAGACTAAGGGACACTAAGGAGAGAGGTCCTCCCCGTGCCCAGCCTCTCATGCTCCAGAGAGCACACCTTCACCAGGAGGGAGAGGACAGACTAGGGACACTAAGGAGAGAGGTCCTCCCCGTGCCCAGCCTCTCATACCCCAGAGAGCACACCTTCACCAGGAGGGAGAGGACAGACTAAGGGACACTAAGGAGAGAGGCCCTCCCCGTGCCCAGCCTCTCATACTCCAGAGAGCGCACCTTCACCAGGAGGGGAGATGACAGACTAGGGACACTAAGGAGAGAGGTCCTCCCCGTGCCCAGCCTCTCATACCCCAGAGAGCACACCTTCACCAGGAGGGAGAGGACAGACTAAGGGACACTAAGGAGAGAGGCCCTCCCCGTGCCCAGCCTCTCATATTTCAGAGAGCGCACCTTCACCAGGAGGGGAGAGGACAGACTAAGGGACACTAAGGAGAGAGGCCCTCCCCGTGCCCAGCCTCTCATACTCCAGAGAGCGCACCTTCACCAGGAGGGAAGAGGACAGACTAAGGGACACTAAGGAGAGAGGCCCTCCCCGTGCCCAGCCTCTCATACTCCAGAGAGCGCACCTTCACCAGGAGGGAGAGGACAGACTAAGGGACACTAAGGAGAGAGGCCCTCCCCGTGCCCAGCCTCTCATACTCCCGAGAGCGCACCTTCACCAGGGGGGAGAGGACAGACTAAGGGACACTAAGGAGAGAGGTCCTCCCCGTGCCCAGCCTCTCATGCTCCAGAGAGCACACCTTCACCAGGAGGGAGAGGACAGACTAAGGGACACTAAGGAGAGAGGTCCTCCCCGTGCCCAGCCTCTCATACTCCAGAGAGCGCACCTTCACCAGGAGGGAGAGGACAGACTAAGGGACACTAAGGAGAGAGGTCCCCCCTGTGCCCAGCCTCTCATACTCCAGAGAGCGCACCTTCACCAGGAGGGAGAGGACAGACTAAGGGACACTAAGGAGAGAGGTCCTCCCCGTGCCCAGCCTCTCATACTCCAGAGAGCGCACCTTCACCGGGGGGGAGAGGACAGACTAAGGGACACTAAGGAGAGAGGCCCTCCCCGTGCCCAGCATCTTATACTCCAGAGAGCGCACCTTCACCAGGGGGGAGAGGCCAGACTAAGGGACACTAAGGAGAGAGGTCCTCCCCGTGCCCAGCCTCTCATACTCCAGAGAGCGCACCTTCACCAGGGGGGAGAGGACAGCTTAAGGGACACTAAGGAGAGAGGTCCTCCCCGTGCCCAGCCTCTCATACTCCAGAGAGCGCACCTTCACCAGGGGGGAGAGGACAGACTAAGGGACACTAAGGAGAGAGGTCCTCCCCATGCCCAGCCTCTCATACTCCAGAGACCGCACCTTCACCAGGAGGGAGAGGACAGACTAAGGGACACTAAGGAGAGAGGTCCTCCCCGTGCCCAGCCTCTCATACTCCAGAGAGCGCACCTTCACCAGGGGGGAGAGGACAGACTAAGGGACACTAAGGAGAGAGGTCCTCCCTGCGCCCAGCCTTTATACTCCAGAGAGCTCACCTTCACCAGGAGGGGAGAGGACAGACTAAGGGACACTAAGGAGAGAGGCCCTCCCCGTGTCCAGCCTCTCATACTCCAGAGAGCGCACCTTCACCAGGAGGGAGAGGACAGACTAAGGGATACTAATGAGAGAGGTCCTCCCCGTGCCCAGCCTCTCATACTCCAGAGAGCGCACCTTCACCAGGAGGGAGAGGACAGACTAAGGGACACTAAGGAGAGAGGTCCTCCCCGTGCCCAGCCTCTCATACTCCAGAGAGCGCACCTTCACCAGGAGGGAGAGGACAGACTAAGGAACACTAAGGAGAGAGGCCCTCCCCGTGCCCAGCCTCTCATACTCCAGAGAGCGCACCTTCACCAGGAGGGGAGAGGACAGACTAAGCGAGACTAAGGAGAGAGGTCCTCCCCGTGCCCAGCCTCTCATACTCCAGAAAGCGCACCTTCACCAGGAGGGGAGAGGACAGACTAAGGGACACTAAGGAGAGAGGTCCTCCCCGCGCCCAGCCTTTTTACTCCAGAGAGCGCACCTTCACCAGGAGGGGAGAGGACAGACTAAGGGGCCATAAGGAGAGAGGCCCTCCCCGTGCCCAGCCTCTCATACTCCAGAGAGCGCACCTTCACCAGGGGGGAGAGGACAGACTAAGGGACACTAAGGAGAGAGGTCCTCCCCGTGCCCAGCCTCTCATACTCCAGAGAGCGCACCTTCACCAGGGGGGAGAGGACAGACTAAGGGACACTAAGGAGAGAGGTCCTCCCCGTGCCCAGCCCCTCATACTCCAGAGAGCGCACCTTCACCAGGAGGGAGAGGACAGACTAAGGGAAACTAAGGAGAGAGGCCCTCCCCGTGCCTAGCCTCTCATACTCCAGAGAGCGCACCTTCAACAGGAGGGGAGAGGACAGACTAAGGGACACTAAGGAGAGAGGCCCTCCCCGTGCCCAGCCTGTTATACTCCAGAGAGTGCACCTTCACCAGGGGGGAGAGGACAGACTAAGGGACACTAAGGAGAGAGGCCCTCCCCGTGCACAGCCTCTCATACTCCAGAGAGCGCACCTTCACCAGGAGGGAGAGGACAGACTAAGGGACACTAAGGAGGGAGGCCCTCCCCGTGCCCAGCCTCTCATACTCCAGAAAGCGCACCTTCACCAGGAGGGAGAGGACAGACTAAGGGACACTAAGGAGAGGTCCTCCCCGTGCCCAGCCTCTCATACTCCAGAGAGCGCACCTTCACCAGGAGGGAGAGGACAGACTAAGGGACACTAAGGAGAGAGGCCCTCCCCGTGCCCAGCCTCTCATACTCCAGAGAGCGCACCTTCACCAGGGTGGGGGGGAAAGGACAGACTAAGGGACACTAAGGAGAGAGGCCCTCCCCGTGCCCAGCCTTTTTACTCCAGAGAGCGCACCTTCACCAGGAGGGGAGAGGACAGACTAAGGGGCACTAAGGAGAGAGGCCCTTCCCGTGCCCAGCCTCTCATACTCCAGAGAGCGCACCTTCACCAGGGAGGAGAGGACAGACTAAGGGACACTAAGGAGAGAGGTCCTCCCCGTGCCCAGCCTCTCATACTCCAGAGAGCGCACCTTCACCAGGAGGGAGAGGACAGACTAAGGGACACTAAGGAGAGAGGCCCTCCCCGTGCCTAGCCTCTCATACTCCAGAGAGCGCACCTTCAACAGGAGGGGAGAGGACAGACTAAGGGACACTAAGGAGAGAGGCCCTCCCCGTGCCCAGCCTGTCATACTCCAGAGAGTGCACCTTCACCAGGGGGGAGAGGACAGACTAAGGGACACTAAGGAGAGAGGCCCTCCCCGTGCCCAGCCTCTCATACTCCAGAGAGCGCACCTTCACCAGGGGGGGAGAGGACAGACTAAGGGACACTAAGGAGAGAGGCCCTCCCCGTGCACAGCCTCTCATGCTCCAGAGAGCGCACCTTCACCAGGAGGGAGAGGACAGACTAAGGGACACTAAGGAGGGAGGCCCTCCCGGTGCCCAGCCTCTCATACTCCAGAAAGCGCACCTTCACCAGGAGGGAGAGGACAGACTAAGGGACACTAAGGAGAGAGGTCCTCCCCGTGCCCAGCCTCTCATACTCCAGAGAGCGCACCTTCACCAGGAGGGAGAGGACAGACTAAGGGACACTAAGGAGAGAGGCCCTCCCCGTGCCCAGCCTCTCATACTCCAGAGAGCGCACCTTCACCAGGGTGGGGGGGAAAGGACAGACTAAGGGACACTAAGGAGAGAGGCCCTCCCCGTGCCCAGCCTCTCATACTCCAGAGAGCGCACCTTCACCAGGGGGGAGAGGACAGACTAAGGGACACTACGGAGAGAGGCCCTCCCCGTGCCCAGCCTCTCATACTCCAGAGAGCGCACCTTCAACAGGGGGGGAGAGGACAGACTAAGGGACACTAAGGAGAGAGGTCCCCCCTGTGCCCAGCCTCTCATACTCCAGAGAGCGCACCTTCAACAGGGAGGGAGAGGACAGACTAAGGGACACTAAGGAGAGAGGTCCTCCCCGTGCCCAGCCTCTTATACTCCAGAGAGCGCACCTTCACCAGGAGGGAGATGACAGACTAAGGGACACTAAAGGAGAACCCCCTCCAAAGGAGAGAGGTCCTCCCCGTGCCCAGCCTCTCATGCTCCAGAGAGCGCACCTTCTCCAGGTCACCCAGAATGTTCCTAACCACCTCATCCACCGGGAGGATTTTACGCTGCGTCGACACTAAGCACCGTGTGTTCCACGTGTGGTACCTGACCACTAGACTAACTAGGAATAACGTGCAGCGGTCCCTGCCACCCAGGCCTCTGAATGCTCAATAGGCCCACTCCGCATAGGAGAGACCGGCCAGTGGATGGAAGCGCCCACCCGGTTGTACACCTCTGTGTTAAAGGGGCACTGAAGCAGGAAGTGGTCCATGCTCTCCATCAGGCCACCGCACTCCTCCCGGGGACAACCCCTTTTCTCAGAGCTCCTACACTTCAGAATGTCCCTCACACACAGCTTTCCATGGAAGCAGCGCCAAGTCACATCCCAAAACTTCAAGGGGATCCTGATGGAATTCAAAAGACCTAAACCCACCCCATAATCCCGACTTGGGCAATCCCTGAGGGCCAGAGGCTTCTGGAAATGGGTCAACAGAACCCTCTTGTCAAGGAGTTTCCTCGACATGGTCCTGATCTCCCACATTCCCAGACCCCACCGGCGAATCACCTTCAAAACCGGGGTAGCGTAAGCCTGAAGATGCCCATTCGGTGTGCGGAGATCCTTCACTCGCCCTCCTGTCTCCCATTCCTGGAAGAAAGGCCGAAACCATCCCCTACAGGAGTATACCCACGGAGGAGCCCATCCCCTACAGGAGTATACCCAAGGAGGAGCCCATCCCCTGCAGGAGTATACCCACGGAGGAGCCCTCTCTTTCCAGAGGTTTGCTACATTGATCTTAAGAAAGGTGTTCACTAGGAACACCACAGGGTTGACCATACACAACCCTCCTTGTCTCCTCGTGCGGTAAGTAACCCCCCTCCTGATTAGGTTCAGTCTATTCCCCCATAACAGCTGGAAGAACAGACTGTACACTCGAGTCCAGAGGGGTTCTGGCAACATGCACACACTGCCCAGATATATCAGCAATGGGAGCAGGTAAGTTTTGATCAGATTCACCCTTTCCCTGAGGGTCAAAGACCAACCCTTCCACTGGTCCACCTTCTGGGCGGCGATCTTAAGCCTGCCGTCCCAGTTTTGCATGGGGTAATGCCCCTGGGCAAATTCGATGCCGAGAACTTTGGCGGAGTCTTGGGGCCCTGGAAGAGTGTCCGGGAGATCAAAGCATGGACCTCCCTCTCCCAGCCAGAGACTATCACACTTATCCCGGTTGATCTTGGACCCAGAAGCCTCTGAGTAGCGGTTGACCTCTGACATCACCCACTGCGCCTCCCCTCTCGAGGACACAAAACAGTGACATCATCGGCATACGCTACCACTCTAAGAGTGGCTTCCGGTGCTGCCCGATCCATCCCGACTCCCACCAACGGCCCACGATCAACCCTCCTAAGGAATGGGTCGATCGCGAACACGTACAGTAGTGGGCTCAGAGGACAACCCTGGCGAACACCAGACCCAACCTCAAAAGAGCGGCCAATCCAACCGTTCACAAGCGGGAAACTCTCCCCTGCATACAAAACTTTCAGCCAATTGACAAACCCACCCGGCAGGCCATACCTCAGAAGGACAGACCAGAGGTACTCGTGGTTAACCCGATCAAACGCTTTTGCCTGATCCAAGGACAGCAAGTACCCCTTCCAGTTACCAGCCCTGCCCTGCTCCACTGCCTCCCGGACACAAAGCACAGCACTAAATGTACTGCGGCCTGGAACAGAGCAGTGCTGGGTCACTGAAAGGAGCCGGGGCGCAAACTGCACAAGCCGATTAAACAGCACCTTTGCCAAAACCTTTCTGTCCGTATTGAGAAGCGCTATGGGACGCCAGTTCTCAATACGAGATCGGTCCTTACCCTTTGACAGGATGATCAGGGCAGACCTCCTCATTGACTTCGGCAGAGAGCCCAAGGAAAGACACTCATTGAATACCTCAGTCAAGAGGGGAACCAAGGCATCCTTAAAGGTCTTATAAAACTCGGATGTTAAGCCATCCGGACCTGGCGATTTCTTGAGGGCGAGCCCTTCAATCGCCCGGCTGACTTCCTCTTCCCTGATCATCTCTGTCAAAACATCAAGAGAGGGGTCTACTCCTGGCTCAGGGACAGTTTCAGTCAGGAAAGCCGACATCACATCCCGATCTAGATCCTTCCTGCCCAAGAGGTGCGAATAGAAGGATCTGACGACCTCCAGGATCCCTGATCTGGACCTTTTCAGGGATCCCGTACTGTCAACCAGTCCTGTGACAACTTTACCATTCACTGACATCTTGCAGTTTCTGTAAGGGTCGGGCGAGCGGTATTTCCCGTGTCTATCGTACTGACACCTCTTCAGCAAGGTTTTCACTCTGGAGATGTCCTCACGACTACCTCCAATCGAGACGAGATGCTCGAGTTTCCTCCTCAGGCCCTGATACAGGCGGTACCTGTCCAGGCTCCTGAGGCTCGAGAGCTGGCGGAAGAATCTCGCTGCCCTTTTTTCTCGAGCATCTCCCACCACTCTGTGCCGATGTGGACATCCACCAGGCGAGCCTCACTGGCTATGCTATTAAGAGCGACGCTATCATAAGTCAGCTTGTCTCTGGAACCTCCCCTATCCTGGGACCTCGTGACAGCATTGAAGTCCCCTCCAAAGACCACCTGCCGCCTTGTAAAAAGGTAGGGCTTGATCCTCATAAAGAGACACTTCCTGTACCACTTGGACTGGGGACCATAGATATTAATTAGGCGAAGTTCTTGTCCCTTCATGAGGACATCCAGGATCAGGCACCTCCCCATTTCTAACTCAATAACTCGTCTGCATTCTACCGGTGCGGTAAAAAGGACCGCCACTCCGCTAGACGGCTCTGCCGCAAGAGACCAATAGGAAGGCCCGTGTCTCCATTCCCTCTTAGCTTTAAACACGGCCGCCAAATCTGGCAGCCTGGTCTCCTGCAAAAATAAAATGTCGGCTTCAACACGGCCAAGAAAATCAATGGCCGCAAATCTAGCCGCATCAGACTTAATGCTGGCGACATTAACCCCTTAACGCTCTGCGCCGTAGCTCTACGGCGCAGAGGTATAAGGGATGTATGAAGAGGGCTCACGGGCTGAGTCCTCTTCATACAGAGGTGGGGGTTTTTGCATTTTGCACAAAACCCCCACCGCTAATAACCGCAGTCGGTGCCTGCACCGATCGCGGCTATTAACCCCCTAAACGCCGCCGGCAAAGTCGCCGGCGGCGTTCAAAAGACGGCGGCGCGCGGGCGCCGCCATCTTTTTTTCGATCGCCACGCCCCCGAACGTCATCGGGGGGCGGCGATCGGTTGCCATGGTAGCCTCGTGTCTTCTTTTGACACGAGGCTATCTGGCAGCTGCAGATTCGTTACAATGAGCCAGTGGCTCATTGTAATGAATGTGCTGCAAAAATGCCATATATTGCAATACTGTAGTATTGCAGTATATGGTAGCAGCGATCTGACCATCTAGGGTTAATGTACCCTAGATGGTCTAAAAGATAGTGAAAAAAAAAAGAAAAAAAAAAGTTTAAAAAATAAAAAAAATCAATAAAATATTAAAAGTTCAAATCACCCCCCTTTCCCTAGAACGGATATAAAACATAACAAACAGTAAAAATCACAAACATATTAGGTATCGCCGCGTCCCAAAATGCCCGATCTATCAAAATATAAAAACGGTTACGGCCGGCGGTGACCTCCGAGGCGGGAAATGGCGCCCAAATGTCCGAAATGCGACTTTTACACCTTTTTACATAACATAAAAAATGAAATAAAAAATGATCAAAATGTCGCACAGACCTCAAAATGGTAGCAATGAAAACGTCGCCTCATTTGCAAAAAATGACCCCTCACACATCTCCGTGCGCCAAAGTATGAAAAAGTTATTAGCGTCAGAAGATGGCAAAAAAAAATTTTTCTTTTTTGTACACATTCGTTTAATTTTTGAAAATGTATTAAAACACAATAAAACCTATAAATCCGGTATCACCGCGATCGCACCGAACCAAAGAATAAAGTAGGCGTGTTATTTGGAGCGAAGAGTGAAAGTCGTAAAAACTGAGCCCACAAGAACGTGACGCACGTGCGTTTTTTTTTCAATTTTTCCACATTTGGAATTTTTTTTCAGCTTCGCAGTACACGGCATGTTAAAATAAATAACATTGCGGGAAAGTAAAATTCGTTATGCACAAAATAAGCCCTCACACAGGTCTGTACACGGAAAAATGAAAAAGTTAGGGATTTTTGAAGTTGGAGAGCGAGAAATGAGGCGAAAAACCCTCCGTCCTTAAGGGGTTAATGGATGCCAGCGTCAACAGAGTGGGTGCCGCCATCATGAGGGATTGAGTTAGACGGCTTTTTTCTTACTATTTACCTTCCCTCTACTGTCCTCTGAAGATGATCCCCTTTCTTTTTTACCATAAGATTTAGGGCAACTTCTCTTTAATGAAATTGTGGTGTCCATATTATTATTGGCCCCCAAGGACCCACCCGGACCACCCTCTCCTTCGTCCTTGTCTCCTGACTCTGAGTCAGTCTCCCACTCTGAGGACCCGGCTTCCCCAGAGGATAGAGACTCGGCGCCCCCTGCAGGCTGCTCCGCCACCTCCAGAATCCAACCCTCAGCCCCTCCTTCCGAGGAGGCGATCTCATCGAGGGTGAGGAACTGGTTGGAAAGCTCAACCAGAGGGGAGGAAGTTTTCCCTTCCTTAGGTACCTTAGATACGCCGCGTTTTTTCTTTTTCTGCTTGCGCTTATTTTCTAGCCAAATCCTGTTATCCTCATCCATACTCTCATAATGGGAGGACGTGGAGGACATGGCACCTTTCTCGCGCTCCATCCTCCTGACCTCCTCATCCAACTCATCATCCCTCAGGGCCTCAGTAGCATGACCAGCCTCTGAGGAAGGACCCAGGGTCACCCCAGCAACCTGAGGCTTCCCCAGTTCTCTCCCTTTTTGTCTGGCTTCAAGCCGCCTCAACTGAGAAGGTGACTTATTCTTACTTTTCTTCACAGGCCCCTCAGCTCCTCCACCTCTGCTGGTACCTTCCCCAGCAGAAGCAACCTCATGGCTCTCCTCCACTGGGGTCACAACCGCATTGGCAAAGGAGCGAGGACAACGGCTGAAAGGGTGACCGAGCTCACCACACAGGTTACACCTAATGTCCTTACAGGATGCAGCGAGATGACCTAGCCCACCACACAAAGCGCACTTCTGCACTTGGCAGCTGGCGCTAAAGTGTGTGGGGTCACCGCACCTGTGACAGACCTTCGGCTGCCCCTGGTAGAAAATCAGGATTCTGTCCCGTCCAAGAAAGGCTGAAGAAGGAATGTGGGCGACTGTGCCGCCTGAACACTTCAACTTCATCATGAAGGTCCAGGCCCCAGACCAAATACCATATTCATTGCGGTTTTTCTGAGGTACCTGTACAACCTCACCATAACGACTGAGCCAAGTCATGATGTCCATGCAAGAAAGTGACTCGTTACGGGTCAAAACAGTCACTTTCTTGACTGTGTTTTGGCGAGACACTGCTTGCACAGCAAAGTCTCGCCAGCCAGGCTCGTTCTTTGCCAGCTCATAATTTGACCAGAAGAGCTCTAAGCCCTCCGGCCGAACAAAGCTGACATCGAACTCCGGAGTGCCATAAGGATGTATCAGGGCAAAGATGTCACTAGCCCTGAAGTTCATCTTCAGGAGGAGCTCCACCACCCTTGACCTGGGTGGGCATGCGTCACTGCCCCTCCAGCGAAGACGAACCACATTCCTACGGGCAGCTCCGGGCCCGGTTGTGGGTAAAGACCATACAGTCTCTCCCCCCCTTTGCTCTTGGAAGGCTGCCAGGCCATGCCTGTCTGTCCAGAAGGACAGATCAACCTCTCTCCCCTCTACAGTGATTGACTTTTCCCCTCTCCTGAGAGCCTCCAGAAGACGCCTTTGCAAAACGCTGTTCCCAGAGCCAGGAGACAAGGAGTTAACCCCACTTGCCCCAGCGGTGACACTCGCATAGCTCCTTATGGGAGCGGCCACCACTGGGGGTGCAGATGGTCCAGCACGCACACCAGGATCACTCCCCTCAGCACCATTCACCACCCCCACACTCACCACACTATGTACATTACTGCCCCGCACCCCTGCATCAGTCACACCAGCTGGGCCAGGAGGACCTGGGGTTGCCTCGGCGTCACTGGGCACTGGGGTAGAGCCACCTCCATAGCTGATACAGCCTGAGAAGAGGCAGCTCCAACCCCGATCTTATTTGTGCCCTCTGCCTCACTGCCATTAACCCCTTGTTGTCTAGCTTTTCTTTTAATGTTTGTCCACCGCTGCTCGCTGGATGCAAGAAGTCTCTTATCTTTATTGACTCCAGAGAGTCTCTTATTGCCACAGCGCTTGGGGCCACAGGAGCCACCGCCCCCCTCCCACTAGGGGGCAGCGCACAGTACCAGGACCTGCCGGATCGCCCTCACTGTCCGGCCTTTCGGCCGATGCCTTCCCTGCACCATCCTTGCTACTACAAACAAGGCTGGTGCTCTGCGCCATGGTGGAACGTGGCTTTGCACTCTCCCCGCACCCTGGCACCGAGTCCACTGCAGGATTCGTGCTGGGCTGGGTAACGGGGCCTACACGACAGGCTGACACTGCTGCCCGCCCGGAGGGAACAGGGAGGGGACGAAACACCAGATTCACCTCCTGAGACGCCTTGGTCTTCTTCGGTCTCTTCTTTTTCCTCTTTTGGTCCTCATCCGGGATATCATCACCAAAGGAGAAGTTCTGGAGGTGAACTGGGGACTCGAGCTGACGGATCTGAGCCATTAGCGCCCCCCCCTGGCCGCTGTCATCACTTTCCTCCTCCAGGTTGGCAGAGCCGCAGCCTGATGGTAATGGCGCTTGCTCTGCAGGCAGCCTGTCGTGCGAGGCCTGCTGGTGTTGGTGCAGGCCACCAGACGGACACGGCAGGTCTTCCTCATCCTCCTCATCATCGCCATCATCCGCCTGGATCTCAAGCCCCTTCTGCTTTCTCAGCTTATCCTGGCGCATTTCCTCAAACCGGGCGTCATTCTCCAGCTTTTCCCGGAACGGACCGCTGTGCTCGCAGATTAGATGACGCTTCTCCTGCAGAGCGGTGACCTCGGCTTTTAGTCTGTCTATGGTGGTAAGAAGATCAGACTTTTTCTTCTTAGTGGCCACCCCCGCTAGGGCCAAGGTCTCCCTTATCTCCTCCTGGAGCCTCCTCAGCGCTTTTCCAGCTTCCTCGTACTCACGGAGGTGCTCAGCAATCCAGGAGCCATAGATGGAAGCAGACTCCCGGGCCTCAAGATTTCCCCATGCCTTTTCCACACCTCCATGAGCACCCAGCTTTCCAGCTGAACCACCCAGCTTTCCCGCACAATCACTCAGCTTTCCAGGAGGAGCACTTAGGCTGATGTTACTTGCCTTGATCTTCTGTATTCGGGAGACCTTGCGGCTTCCCTGGGTCTTGGGGGTGGCAGCCGAGGTCACATCGCTGCGTCCTTGGCTCCGGGCAGATCTTCTCACCCCCTCCGCTTTGGCCAGTAACTGGCTTCTCCTGCCTCCTGCCGGCCTGGTCCGGGAGACAGGAGCCTGGGACTTTCCTGCTGGATTCATCCCACAGAACCCACTCCCTCCCTGGGGAGGAGAGAGCAGGCCTGGGTGGATTGGTCTTCCACCAGGTGGTGCACAACCACACCCTCTGACAGCTCAGCACACAATGAGATGCACTCACTATTCTGCTGCTGTACTATACAGGGGATACACTGCTCTGCTGCTGTACTACACAGGGGATACACTGCTCTGCTGCTGTACTATACAGGGGATGCACCGCTCTGCTGCTGTACTATACAGAGGATACACTGCTCTGCTGCTGTACTATACAGGGGATACACTGCTCTGCTGCTGTACTATACAGGGGATACACTGCTCTGCTGCTGTACTATACAGGGGATACACCGCTCTGCTGCTGTACTATACAGGGGATACACTGCTCTGCTGCTGTACTATACAGGGGATACACTGCTCTGCTGCTGTACTATACAGGGGATACACTGCTCTGCTGCTGTACTATACAGGGGATACACTGCTCTGCTGCTGTACTATACAGGGGATACACCGCTCTGCTGCTGTACTATACAGGGGATACACCGCTCTGCTGCTGTACTATACAGGAGATATACTGCTCTGCTGCTGTACTATATAGGGGATACACTGGTCTGCTGCTGTACTATACAGGGGATACACCGCTCTGCTGCTGTACTACACAGGGGATACACTGCTCTGCTGCTGTACTATACAGGGGATACACTGCTCTGCTGCTGTACTATACATGGGATACACTGCTCTGCTGCTGTACTATACATGGGATACACTGCTCTGCTGCTGTACTACACAGGGGATACACTGCTCTGCTGCTGTACTATACAGGGGATACACTGCTCTGCTGCTGTACTATACAGGGGATACACTGCTCTGCTGCTGTACTATACACGGGATACACTGCTCTGCTGCTGTACTATACAGGGGATACCCTGCTCTGCTGCTGTACTATACAGGGGATATGCTGCTCTGCTGCTGTACTATACAGGGTATACGCTGCTCTGCTGCTGTGCTATATAGGGAATACACTGCTCTGCTGCTGTACTATACAGGGGATACACCGCTCTGCTGCTGTACTATACAGAGGATACACTGCTCTGCTGCTGTACTATACAGAGGATACACTGCTCTGCTGCTGTACTATACAGGGGATACATTGCTCTGCTGCTGTACTATACAGGGGATACACTGCTCTGCTGCTGTACTATACAGGGGATACACTGCACTGCTGCTGTACTATACAGGGGATACACTGCTCTGCTGCTGTACTGTACAGAGGATACACTGCTCTGCTGCTGTACTATACAGGGGATACACTGCTCTGCTGCTGTACTATACAGGGGATACATTGCTCTGCTGCTGTACTATACAGGGGATACACTGCTCTGCTGCTGTACTATACAGAGGATACACTGCTCTGCTACTGTACTATACAGGGGATACACTGCTCTGCTGCTGTACTATACAGGGGATACATTGCTCTGCTGCTGTACTATACAGGGGATACACTGCTCTGCTGCTGTACTATACAGGGGATACACTGCACTGCTGCTGTACTATACAGGGGATACACTGCTCTGCTGCTGTACTGTACAGAGGATACACTGCTCTGCTGCTGTACTATACAGAGGATACACTGCTCTGCTGCTGTACTATACAGAGGATACCCTGCTCTGCTGCTGTACTATACAGGGGATACACTGCTCTGCTGCTGTACTATACAGGGGATACACTGCTCTGCTACTGTACTATACAGGGGATACACTGCTCTGCTGCTGTACTATACAGGGGATACATTGCTCTGCTGCTGTACTATACAGGGGATACACTGCTCTGCTGCTGTACTATACAGGGGATACACTGCTCTTCTGCTGTACTATACAGGGGATACACTGCTCTGCTGCTGTACTACACAGGGGATACACCGCACTGCTGCTGTACTATACAGGGGATACACCGCTCTGCTGCTGTACTATACAGGGGATACCCTGCTCTGCTGCTGTACTATACAGGGGATACACCGCTCTGCTGCTGTACTACACAGAGGATACACTGCTCTGCTGCTGTACTATACACGGTATACACTGCTCTGCTGCTGTACTATACAGGGGATACACTGCTCTGCTGCTGTACTATACACGGTATACACTGCTCTGCTGCTGTACTATACAGGGGATACACTGCTCTGCTGCTGTACTATACACGGTATACACTGCTCTTCTGCTGTACTATACAGGGGATACACTGCTCTGCTGCTGTACTACACAGGGGATACACCGCACTGCTGCTGTACTATACAGGGGATACACCGCTCTGCTGCTGTACTATACAGGGGATACCCTGCTCTGCTGCTGTACTATACAGGGGATACACCGCTCTGCTGCTGTACTATACAGAGGATACACTGCTCTGCTGCTGTACTATACACGGTATACACTGCTCTGCTGCTGTACTATACAGGGGATACACTGCTCTGCTGCTGTACTATACACGGTATACACTGCTCTGCTGCTGTACTATACAGGGGATACACTGCTCTGCTGCTGTACTATACAGGGGATACACCGCACTGCTGCTGTACTATACAGGAGATACACCGCTCTGCTGCTGTACTATACAGGGGATACCCTGCTCTGCTGCTGTACTATACAGGGGATACACCGCTCTGCTGCTGTACTATACAGAGGATACACTGCTCTGCTGCTGTACTATACACGGTATACACTGCTCTGCTGCTGTACTATACAGGGGATACACTGCTCTGCTGCTGTACTATACAGGGGATACACTGCTCTGCTGCTGTACTATACAGGGGATACACCGCTCTGCTGCTGTACTATACAGGGGATACACCGCTCTGCTGCTGTACTATACAGGGGATACACCGCTCTGCTGCTGTACTATACAGGGGATACACTGCTCTGCTGCTGTACTATACAGGGGATACACTGCTCTGCTGCTGTACTATACAGGGGATACACTGCTCTGCTGCTGTACTATACAGGGGATACACCGCTCTGCTGCTGTACTATACAGGGGATACACCGCTCTGCTGCTGTACTATACAGGGGATACACCGCTCTGCTGCTGTACTATACAGGGGATACACTGCTCTGCTGCTGTTCTATACAGGGGATACACCGCTCTGCTGCTGTACTATACAGGGGATACACTGCTCTGCTGCTGTACTATACAGGGGATACACTGCTCTGCTACTGTACTATACAGGGGATACACTGCTCTGCTGCTGTACTATACAGGGGATACATTGCTCTGCTGCTGTACTATACAGGGGATACACTGCTCTGCTGCTGTACTATACAGGGGATACACTGCTCTGCTGCTGTACTATACACGGTATACACTGCTCTGCTGCTGTACTATACAGGGGATACACTGCTCTGCTGCTGTACTATACAGGGGATACACCGCACTGCTGCTGTACTATACAGGGGATACACCGCTCTGCTGCTGTACTATACAGGGGATACCCTGCTCTGCTGCTGTACTATACAGGGGATACACCGCTCTGCTGCTGTACTATACAGAGGATACACTGCTCTGCTGCTGTACTATACACGGTATACACTGCTCTGCTGCTGTACTATACAGGGGATACACTGCTCTGCTGCTGTACTCTACAGGGGATACCCTGCTCTGCTGCTGTACTATACAGGGGATACACCGCTCTGCTGCTGTACTATACAGGGGATACACTGCTCTGCTGCTGTACTATACACGGTATACACTGCTCTGCTGCTGTACTATACAGGGGATACACTGCTCTGCTGCTGTACTATACAGGGGATACACCGCACTGCTGCTGTACTATACAGGAGATACACCGCTCTGCTGCTGTACTATACAGGGGATACCCTGCTCTGCTGCTGTACTATACAGGGGATACACCGCTCTGCTGCTGTACTATTGTTAAAACATATATTAATCGATATTAATCCATTCCCCTATACGTGATACTAACCACGTTCACTAATGTATATTTTCAGACCATGGTAAGCTGCATCTGTGATATATCCATCAATATGACAGATAAGTACGTGCTAGCATGAGATCAGGTTCTACCCCCTCTCTGACCATGTTGCATCAGCTATATGATCAACTCAGCCTAGGAACATATAAGGAACTATAGGAAAGCGAAGATGTAATCTTATGTAAGGTTATCCTTACATGGGGTAAACAAGATAATATTAGATGCAATGTAAGTCTATGGGAGCATTTCCTATATAAGCTGAGCTGAGCAGGCCTCCAGGATGCTACCACCATCAAGGACACCGGAAGGACTCCTCCATCTGTCTTCTACTCTACATCCATCTGGAACCCTTCACTTCACTTCTTCCTTTGAACTTTATGAACTTTGTAATTGATTGCCGTGTTATTCCTTCATCTGAAGACCATGTACTCTTTTTGTGGTAATTAAATCCTTTCCTATTGGAACAACCTTCTCTCTCTACGTTGCTTCGGCTCACTAGAAGAAAACTCTATTTTAGAGGGTTTTTACAACTATACAGAGGATACACTGCTCTGCTGCTGTACTATACACGGTATACACTGCTCTGCTGCTGTACTATACAGGGGATACACTGCTCTGCTGCTGTACTATACAGGGGATACACTGCTCTGCTGCTGTACTATACAGGGGATACACCGCTCTGCTGCTGTACTATACAGGGGATACACTGCTCTGCTGCTGTACTATACAGGGGATACACTGCTCTGCTGCTGTACTATACAGAGGATACACTGCTCTGCTGCTGTACTATACAGGGGATACACTGCTCTGCTGCTGTACTATACAGGGGATACACTGCTCTGCTGCTGTACTATACACGGTATACACTGCTCTGCTGCTGTACTATACAGGGGATACACTGCTCTGCTGCTGTACTATACAGGGGATACACTGCTCTGCTGCTGTACTATACAGGGGATACACCGCTCTGCTGCTGTACTATACAGGGGATACACTGCTCTGCTGCTGTACTATACAGGGGATACACTGCTCTGCTGCTGTACTATACAGGGGATACACTGCTCTGCTGCTGTACTATACAGGGGATACACTGCTCTGCTGCTGTACTATCCAGGGGATACACTGCTCTGCTACTGTACTATACAGAGGATACACTGCTCTGCTGCTGTACTATACAGGGGATACACTGCTCTGCTGCTGTACTATACAGGGGATACCCTGCTCTGCTGCTGTACTATACAGAGGATACACTGCTCTGCTGCTGTACTATACAGGGGATACACTGCTCTGCTGCTGTACTATACAGGGGATACACTGCTCTGCTGCTGTACTATACAGGGGATACACTGCACTGCTGCTGTACTATACAGGGGATGCACCGCTCTGCTGCTGTACTATACAGGGGATACACCGCTCTGCTGCTGTACTATACAGGGGATACACTGCTCTGCTGCTGTACTATACAGGGGATACCCTGCTCTGCTGCTGTACTATACAGGGGATACACCGCTCTGCTGCTGTACTATACAGAGGATACACTGCTCTGCTGCTGTACTATACACGGTATACACTGCTCTGCTGCTGTACTATACAGGGGATACACTGCTCTGCTGCTGTACTATACAGGGGATACACTGCTCTGCTGCTGTACTATACAGGGGATACACCGCTCTGCTGCTGTACTATACAGGGGATACACCGCTCTGCTGCTGTACTATACAGGGGATACACCGCTCTGCTGCTGTACTATACAGGGGATACACTGCTCTGCTGCTGTACTATACAGGGGATACACTGCTCTGCTGCTGTACTATACAGGGGATACACTGCTCTGCTGCTGTACTATACAGGGGATACACCGCTCTGCTGCTGTACTATACAGGGGATACACCGCTCTGCTGCTGTACTATACAGGGGATACACCGCTCTGCTGCTGTACTATACAGGGGATACACTGCTCTGCTGCTGTACTATACAGGGGATACACTGCTCTGCTGCTGTACTATACAGGGCATACACTGCACTGCTGCTGTACTGTACAGAGGATACACTGCTCTGCTGTACTATACAGGGGATACACTGCTCTGCTGCTGTACTATACAGGGGATACACCGCTCTGCTGCTGTACTATACAGGGGATACACTGCTCTGCTGCAGTATTATACAGGGGATACACTGCTCTGCTGCTGTACTATACAGGGGATACACTGCTCTGCTGCTGTACTATACAGGGGATACACTGCTCTGCTGCTGTACTATACAGGGGATACACTGCACTGCTGCTGTACTATACAGGGGATACACTGCTCTGCTGCTGTACTATACAGGGGATGCACCGCTCTGCTGCTGTACTATACAGGGGATACACCGCTCTGCTGCTGTACTATACAGGGGATACACTGCACTGCTGCTGTACTATACAGGGGATACACTGCTCTGCTGCTGTACTATACAGGGGATACACCGCTCTGCTACTGTACTATACAGGGGATACACTGCTCTGCTGCAGTATTATACAGGGGATACACTGCTCTGCTGCTGTACTATACAGGGGATACACTGCTCTGCTGCTGTACTATACAGGGGATACACTGCTCTGCTGCTGTACTATACAGGGGATACACTGCTCTGCTGCTGTACCATACAGGGGATACACTGCTCTGCTGCTGTACTATACAGGGGATACACTGCTCTGCTTCTGTACTATACAGGGGATACATTGCTCTGCTGCTGTACTATACAGGGCATGCACCGCTCTGCTGCTGTACTATACAGGGGATACACTGCTCTGCTGCTGTACTATACAGGGGATACACTGCTCTGCTGCTGTACTATACAGGGGATACACTGCTCTGCTGCTGTACTATACAGGGGATACACTGCTCTGCTGCTGTACTATACAGGGGATACACTGCTCTGCTGCTGTACTATACAGAGGATACACTGCTCTGCTGCTGTACTATACAGGGCATACACTGCTCTGCTGCTGTACTATACAGGGGATACACTGCTCTGCTGCTGTACTATACAGGCGATACACTGCTCTGCTGCTGTACTATACAGGGGATACACCGCTCTGCTGCTGTACTATACAGGGGATACCCTGCTCTGCTGCTGTACTATACAGGGGATATGCTGCTCTGCTGCTGTACTATACAGGGTATATGCTGCTCTGCTGCTGTACTATACAGGGAATACACTGCTCTGCTGCTGTACTATACACGGGATACACTACTCTGCTGCTGTACTATACAGGGGATACACTGCTCTGCTGCTGTACTATACACGGGATACACTGCTCTGCTGCTGTACTATACAGGGGATACCCTGCTCTGCTGCTGTACTATACAGGGGATACACTGCTCTGCTGCTGTACTATACAGGGGATACACTGCTCTGCTGCTGTACTATACAGGGGATACACTGCTCTGCTGCTGTACTACACAGGGGATACACCGCTCTGCTGCTGTACTATACAGAGGATACACTGCTCTGCTGCTGTACTATACAGGGGATACACTGCTCTGCTGCTGTACTATACAGGGGGTACACCGCTCTGCTGCTGTACTATACAGGGGATACACTGCTCTGCTGCTGTACTATACAGGGGATACACTGCTCTGCTGCTGTACTATACAGGGGATACACTGCTCTGCTGCTGTACTATACAGGGGATACACCGCTCTGCTGCTGTACTATACAGGGGATACACTGCTCTGCTGCTGTACTATACAGGGGATACACTGCTCTGCTGCTGTACTATACAGGGGATACACTGCTCTGCTGCTGTACTATACAGGGGATACACCGCTCTGCTGCTGTACTATACAGGGGATACACTGCACTGCTGCTGTACTATACAGGGGATACACTGCTCTGCTGCTGTACTATACAGGGGATACACTGCTCTGCTGCTGTACTGTACAGGGGATACACTGCTCTGCTGCTGTACTATACAGGGGGATACACTGCTCTGCTGCTGTACTATACAGGGGATACACCGCTCTGCTGCTGTACTATACAGGGGATACACTGGTCTGCTGCTGTACTATACAGGGGATACCCTGCTCTGCTGCTGTACTATACAGGGGATACCCTGCTCTGGGGATACACAGGGGATACACCGCTCTGCTGCTATACTATACAGGGGATACACTGCTCTGCTGCTGTACTATACAGGGGATACACCGCTCTGCTGCTGTACTATACAGGGGATACACTGGTCTGCTGCTGTACTATACAGGGGATACCCTGCTCTGCTGCTGTACTATACAGGGGATACCCTGCTCTGCTGCTGTACTATACAGGGGATACACTGCTCTGCTGCTGTACTATACAGGGGATACACTGGTCTGCTGCTGTACTATACAGGGGATACCCTGCTCTGCTGCTGTACTATACAGGGGATACACCGCTCTGCTGCTGTACTATACAGGGGATACACTGCTCTGCTGCTGTACTATACAGGGGATACACCGCTCTGCTGCTGTACTATACAGGGGATACACTGCTCTGCTGCTGTACTATACAGGGGATACACTGCTCTGCTGCTGTACTATACAGAGGATACACTGCTCTGCTGCTGTACTATACAGGGGATACACTGCTCTGCTGCTCTACTATACAGGGGATGCACTGCTCTGCTGCTGTACTATACAGGGGATACACTGCTCTGCTGCTGTACTATACAGGGGGTACACTGCACTGCTGCTGTACTATACAGGGGATACACTGCCTTGCTGCTGTACTATACAGGGGATACACTGCTCTGCTGCTGTACTATACAGGGGGTACACCGCTCTGCTGCTGTACTATACAGGGGATACACTGCTCTGCTGCTGTACTATACAGGGGATACACTGCTCTGCTGCTGTACTATACAGGGGATACACTGCTCTGCTGCTGTACTATACAGGGGATGCACTGCTCTGCTGCTGTACTATACAGGGGATACACCGCTCTGCTGCTGTACTATACAGGGGATACCCTGCTCTGCTGCTGTACTATACAGGGGATACACTGCTCTGCTGCTGTACTATACAGGGGATACACTGCTCTGCTGCTGTACTATACAGGGGATACACTGCTCTGCTGGTGTACTATACAGGGGATACACTGCTCTGCTGCTGTACTATACAGGGGATACACTGCTCTGCTGCTGTACTATACAGGGGATACACTGCTCTGCTGCTGTACTATACAGGGGATACACTGCTCTACTGCTGTACTATACAGGGGATACACTGCTCTGCTGCTGTACTATACAGGGGATACACTGCTCTGCTGCTGTACTATACAGGGGATACACTGCTCTGCTGCTGTACTATACAGGGGATACACTGCTCTGCTGCTGTACTATACAGGGGATACCCTGCTCTGCTGCTGTACTATACAGGGGATACACTGCTCTGCTGCTGTACTATACAGGGGATACACTGCTCTGCTGCTGTACTATACAGGGGATACACTGCTCTGCTGTACTATACAGGGGATACACCGCTCTGCTGCTGTACTATACAGGGGATACACTGCTCTGCTGCTGTACTATACAGGGGATACACTGCTCTGCTGCTGTACTATACAGGGGATACACCACTCTACTGCTGTACTATACAGGGGATACACTGCTCTGCTGCTGTACTATACAGGGGATACACTGCTCTGCTGCTGTACTATCCAGGGGATACACTGCTCTGCTACTGTACTATACAGAGGATACACTGCTCTGCTGCTGTACTATACAGGGGATACACTGCTCTGCTGCTGTACTATACAGGGGATACACTGCTCTGCTGCTGTACTATACAGAGGATACACTGCTCTGCTGCTGTACTATACAGGGGATACACTGCTCTGCTGCTGTACTATACAGGGGATACACTGCTCTGCTGCTGTACTATACAGGGGATACACTGCACTGCTGCTGTACTATACAGGGGATGCACCGCTCTGCTGCTGTACTATACAGGGGATACACCGCTCTGCTGCTGTACTATACAGGGGATACACTGCTCTGCTGCTGTACTATACAGGGGATACACTGCTCTGCTGCTGTACTATACAGGGGATACACCGCTCTGCTGCTGTACTATACAGGGGATACACTGCTCTGCTGCTGTACTATACAGAGGATACACTGCTCTGCTGCTGTACTATACAGAGGATACACTGCTCTGCTGCTGTACTATACAGGGGGATACACTGCTCTGCTGCTGTACTATACAGAGGATACACTGCTCTGCTGCTGTTCTATACAGAGGATACACTGCTCTGCTGCTGTACTATACAGGGGATACACTGCTCTGCTGCTGTACTATACAGGGGATACACTGCTCTGCTGCTGTACTATACAGAGGATACACTGCTCTGCTGCTGTTCTATACAGAGGATACACTGCTCTGCTGCTGTACTATACAGGGGATACACTGCTCTGCTGCTGTACTATACAGGGGATACACTGCTCTGCTGCTGTACTATACAGGGGATACACTGCTCTGCTGCTGTACTATACAGGGGATACACTGCTCTGCTGCTGTACTATACAGGGGATACACCGCTCTGCTGCTGTACTATACAGGGGATACACTGCTCTGCTGCTGTACTATACAGGGGATACACTGCTCTGCTGCTGTACTATACAGGGGATACCCTGCTCTGCTGCTGTACTATACAGGGGATACCCTGCTCTGCTGCTGTACTATACAGGGGATACACCGCTCTGCTGCTGTACTATACAGAGGATACACTGCTCTGCTGCTGTACTATACAGGGGATACCCTGCTCTGCTGCTGTACTATACAGGGGATACACCGCTCTGCTGCTGTACTATACAGGGGATACACTGCTCTGCTGCTGTACTATACAGGGGATACACTGCTCTGCTGCTGTACTATACAGGGGATACACTGCTCTGCTGCTGTACTATACAGGGGATACACTGCTCTGCTGCTGTACTATACAGGGGATACACTGCTCTGCTGCTGTACTATACAGGGGATACACTGCTCTGCTGCTGTACTATACAGGGGATACACTGCTCTGCTGCTGTACTATACAGGGGATACACTGCTCTGCTGCTGTACTATACAGGGGATACACCGCTCTGCTGCTGTACTATACAGGGGATACACTGCTCTGCTGCTGTACTATACAGGGGATACACTGCTCTGCTGCTGTACTATACAGGGGATACCCTGCTCTGCTGCTGTACTATACAGGGGATACACCGCTCTGCTGCTGTACTATACAGGGGATGCACCGCTCTGCTGCTGTACTATACAGAGGATACACTGCTCTGCTGCTGTACTATACAGAGGATACACTGCTCTGCTGCTGTTCTATACAGAGGATACACTGCTCTGCTGCTGTACTATACAGGGCATACACCGCTCTGCTGCTGTACTATACAGGGGATACACTGCTCTGCTGCTGTACTATACAGGGGATACACTGCTCTGCTGCTGTACTATACAGGGGATACACTGCTCTGCTGCTGTACTATACAGGGGATACACTGCTCTGCTGCTGTACTATACAGGGGATACACTGCTCTGCTGCTGTACTATACAGGGGATACACTGCTCTGCTGCTGTACTATACAGGGGATACACCGCTCTGCTGCTGTACTATACAGGGGATACACCGCTCTGCTGCTGTACTATACAGGGGATACACTGCTCTGCTGCTGTACTATACAGGGGATGATCTGCTCTGTATAAGAGCTCAGTGTTTCTTCTCGGCACGGATCACAGGACCCTCCATCTGATGAGGGGCTGGAGGGGTCTGCGGGTCCTTTGAGGTCTCGTCATTGATATTTCTTTCTTTATGTTGCAGAGATGCTGAGGCTCCACGTTTTGCTCCAGAACCTTTTATCAAGTCAGTGAAAGGTTCTCCTGTCTTAGAGGGAGGCGGCAACAGCCCAAATCCGGCAGAATTCAGCCCAAACACAGCTCGGAGGGGTGAGAGGACCGCGCCTCTTCCGTCCCGTGTCCATTACCCGGTCACATACTAATCCCCTTCTCTTACAGTGAAACGACCCGCACCGCAGCGACCCAGTGTCCCCCCACCGGTCCTGCCCCGAGGACCCACCGACACCTCCGAGGACAGTCCCCGACCAGTTCCCAGGAGGAATGCTGGGGGCAGCCTGAGAGTCCCGAACCTGCCCCCACCCAGTGCCCCCCAGCCACCAGCCAAGGGTCCAGAACCATCCAGGACCCCACAGCCGCCAGCCAAGGGTCCAGAACCACCCAGGACCCCACAGCCGCCAGCCAAGGGTCCAGAACCACCCAGGACCCCACAGCCTCCAGCCAAGGGTCCAGAACCACCCAGGAACCCACAGCCGCTACCCAGGAACCGCATCCAATCCACAGACGACTAAAGACTTGCCCGGCCCAGTACAGATGAGATACTGGACCGGACCCTCTGCTGTGTGATGTATGAGAGCAGATCCGAAGGGCATCCTCATCCCAACTATTCATATTAATAAACATTACCAGGTTATGGTTGTACTATATGGCGGTATTATTATCTAGGACCCTATTATTATCTAGGTCCCTATTATTATCCAGGACCCTATTATTATCCAGGTCCCTATTATTATCTAGGACCCTATTATTATCCAGGACCCTATTATTATCCAGGACCCTATTATTATCCAGGACCCTATTATTATCTAGGACCCTATTATTATCCAGGACCCTTTTATTATCCAGGACCCTATTATTATCCAGGACCCTATTATTATCCAGGACCCTATTATTATCCAGGACCCTATTATTATCCAGGACCCTATTATTATCCAGGACCCTATTATTATCTAGGTCCCTATTATTATCCAGGACCCTATTATTATCCAGGTCCCTATTATTATCCAGGACCCTATTATTATCCAGGACCCTATTATTATCCAGGACCCTATAATTATCCAGGACCCTATTATTATCCAGGACCCTATTATTATCCAGGACCCTATTATTATCCAGGACCCTATTATTATCCAGGACCCTATTATTATCCAGGACCCTATTTTTATCTAGGACCCTATTATTATCCAGGACCCTATTATTATCCAGGACCCTATTATTATCTAGGACCCTATTATTATCTAGGTCCCTATTATTATCCAGGACCCTATTATTATCCAGGTCCCTATTATTATCCAGGACCCTATTATTATCCAGGACCCTATTATTATCCAGGACCCTATAATTATCCAGGACCCTATTATTATCCAGGACCCTATTATTATCCAGGTCCCTATTATTATCCAGGACCCTATTATTATCCAGGACCCTATTATTATCCAGGACCCTATTTTTATCTAGGACCCTATTATTATCCAGGTCCCTATTATTATCTAGGACCCTATTATTATCCAGGACCCTATTATTATCCAGGACCCTATTATTATCTAGGACCCTATTATTATCTAGGACCCTATTATTATCCAGTTCCCTATTATTATCCAGTTCCCTATTATTATCCAGGACCCTATTATTATCCAGGACCCTATTATTATCCAGGACCCTATTATTATCCAGGACCCTATTATTATCCAGGACCCTATTATTATCTAGGACCCTATTATTATCCAGGACCCTATTATTATCTAGGACCCTATTATTATCCAGGACCCTATTATTATCTAGGACCCTATTATTATCCAGTTCCCTATTATTATCTAGGACCCTATTATTATCTAGGACCCTATTATTATCTAGGACCCTATTATTATCCAGGACCCTATTATTATCTAGGACCCTATTATTATCTAGGACCCTATTATTATCCAGGACCCTATTATTATCCAGGACCCTATTATTATCTAGGACCCTATTATTATCTAGGACCCTATTATTATCTAGGTCCCTATTATTATCCAGGACCCTATTATTATCTAGGACCCTATTATTATCCAGGTCCCTATTATTATCCAGGTCCCTATTATTATCTAGGACCCTATTATTATCTAGGACCCTATTATTATCCAGGACCCTATTATTATCCAGGACCCTATTATTATCCAGGTCCCTATTATTATCCAGGACCCTATTATTATCCAGGACCCTATTATTATCTAGGACCCTATTATTATCTAGGACCCTATTATTATCTAGGACCCTATTATTATCCAGTTCCCTATTATTATCTAGGACCCTATTATTATCCAGGACCCTATTATTATCTAGGACCCTATTATTATCCAGGACCCTATTATTATCCAGTTCCCTATTATTATCTAGGACCCTATTATTATCTAGGACCCTATTATTATCTAGGACCCTATTATTATCCAGGACCCTATTATTATCCAGGACCCTATTATTATCCAGGACCCTATTATTATCCAGGACCCTATTATTATCCAGGTCCCTATTATTATCCAGGTCCCTATTATTATCCAGGTCCCTATTATTATCTAGGACCCTATTATTATCCAGGACCCTATTATTATCCAGGACCCTATTATTATCTAGGACCCTATTATTATCCAGGACCCTATTATTATCTAGGACCCTATTATTATCCAGGACCCTATTATTATCCAGGACCCTATTATTATCCAGGACCCTATTATTATCTAGGACCCTATTATTATCCAGGTCCCTATTATTATCTAGGACCCTATTATTATCCAGGACCCTATTATTATCTAGGACCCTATTATTATCCAGGACCCTATTATTATCTAGGACCCTATTATTATCCAGGTCCCTATTATTATCCAGGTCCCTATTATTATCCAGGACCCTATTATTATCTAGGACCCTATTATTATCTAGGACCCTATTATTATCCAGGACCCTATTATTATCCAGGACCCTATTATTATCCAGGACCCTATTATTATCTAGGACCCTATTATTATCTAGGTCCCTATTATTATCTAGGACCCTATTATTATCCAGGTCCCTATTATTATCTAGGTCCCTATTATTATCTAGGACCCTATTATTATCCAGGACCCTATTATTATCTAGGACCCTATTATTATCTAGGACCCTATTATTATCCAGGTCCCTATTATTATCCAGGACCCTATTATTATCTAGGATCCTATTATTATCTAGGACCCTATTATTATCTAGGACCCTATTATTATCCAGGACCCTATTATTATCCAGGTTCCTATTATTATCTAGGACCCTATTATTATCCAGGTCCCTATTATTATCTAGGACCCTATTATTATCCAGGACCCTATTATTATCGAGGACCCTATTATTATCTAGGTCCCTATTATTATCTAGGACCCTATTATTATCCAGGTCCCTATTATTATCTAGGACCCTATTATTATCCAGGTCCCTATTATTATCTAGGACCCTATTATTATCCAGGACCCTATTATTATCTAGGACCCTATTATTATCCAGGACCCTATTATTATCTAGGACCCTATAATTATCCAGGTCCCTATTATTATCTAGGACCCTATTATTATCCAGGTCCCTATTATTATCTAGGTCCCTATTATTATCCAGGACCCTATTATTATCTAGGACCCTATTATTATCCAGGACCCTATTATTATCTAGGTCCCTATTATTATCTAGAACCCTATTATTATCTAGGACCCTATTATTATCTAGGACCCTATTATTATCTAGGACCCTATTATTATCTAGGACCCTATTATTATCCAGGACCCTATTATTATCCAGGACCCTATTATTATCTAGGACCCTATTATTATCTAGGACCCTATTATTATCCAGGACCCTATTAGTATCCAGGACCCTATTATTATCCAGGACCCTATTATTATCCAGGACCCTATTATTATCTAGGACCCTATTATTATCTAGGACCCTATTATTATCCAGGACCCTATTAGTATCCAGGACCCTATTATTATCTAGGACCCTATTATTATCTAGGACCCTATTATTATCTAGGACCCTATTACTCCTCACCT
The DNA here is from genome assembly GCF_040894005.1 of Engystomops pustulosus. Lineage (NCBI taxonomy): Eukaryota > Metazoa > Chordata > Amphibia > Anura > Leptodactylidae > Engystomops > Engystomops pustulosus. The sequence goes on from NW_027284996.1 coordinate 59,298, forward strand.
GGAATCCCTCGATCACTCACTTACATTCATATCTGATCTCCTGCCCGGCTTCGCCCCTTTATCTTCTGGTTGTACCCTAAGTCTTGTCCCCTGTGCAGATTATTTCTCTAATCTCTCTGCCGGGGCGATGGGGCCTAGTGTCCGGCTACAGGCAGACTAGCAGTGGACGTGCCGCTCCTGGTGAGAAGCTCCTCCCTCCACTTGCTTTGCCACCAATCACACTTGGTTTTGTCATACCAGAGGGTGGGACCACTCGCTCCGGTACCACGTATGGGAGGAGACTGCTTTCTGTTGTCATGGGGATCTTTCAGCACGTTTGGTTAACCCTTTCAGAGGAGGAATGGGCCGAGGTGCTGCAGCACAGTATAGAAAGCTTCAGATTATCGGGACGTATATGTGTGACCTAAATGTGACCTTCGGATCCTCTATAGTCCCTATCATTTCCCGCAATTCTCGTGTCAGACATTAAATTGTGTGACCAACATTTATCACATGAGTGACCCCTGGAACATTTGGTGAACCCCACATAAAGCGCGTGGAATTCTCATCGAGTCCCCAGGGATTTAGACATTTCCATACACGTGTCCTCGGACCCTCGGTCTGACGTGTCCTGGGGTCTCCTCTCGGAGGAGGAGGCGCTGACACGGTCTATGCCACACGTGACGTGCAATTGGCGCATCATGTTTTATCCCAATAGTGGTCCCGTCCGCAACTCTCTGTAGGTCTCGTCATCCATGGGGCAATCACATTTAGCTAAATAGATCATCCCTTACAATTACCCTTACATTTACCCTACATTTACCCTACATTTACCCTACAATTACCCTACAATTACCCTACAATTACCCTACAATTACCCTACAATTACCCTACAATTACCCTACATTTACCCTACAATTACCCTACAATTACCCTACAATTACCTTACATTTACCCTACAATTACCCTACAATTACCTTACATTTACCCTACAATTACCCTACAATTACCCTACAATTACCCTACAATTACCCTACAATTACCCTACAATTACCCTACAATTACCCTACAATTACCCTACAATTACCCTACAATTACCCTACAATTACCTTACAATTACCCTACAATTACCTTACAATTACCTTACATTTACCCTACAATTACCCTACAATTACCTTACAATTACCCTACAATTACCTTACATTTACCCTACAATTACCTTACAATTACCCCACAATTACCTAACAATTACCCTACAATTACCCTACAATTACCCTACAATTACCTTACAATTACCCTACAATTACCTTACAATTACCTTACATTTACCCTACAATTACCCTACAATTACCTTACAATTACCCTACAATTACCTTACATTTACCCTACAATTACCTTACAATTACCCCACAATTACCTAACAATTACCCTACAATTACCTTACAATTACCTTACATTTACCCTACAATTACCCTACAATTACCTTACAATTACCCTACATTTACCTTACAATTACCCTACATTTACCCTACAATTACCCTACATTTACCTTACAATTACCTTACATTTACCCTACAATTACCCTACAATTACCTTACAATTACCCTACATTTACCTTACAATTACCTTACATTTACCCTACAATTACCCTACAATTACCTTACAATTACCTTACAATTACCCTACAATTACCTTACAATTGTCACGGGGGCTCCCGCGATCCATGTCGCGGATCGCGGGTACACCCGTGCTCTGCTGCCTGGCGGTCCCCGTGCCCCTGTCCTCACTTACCTCTCCTGGCTCCCAGCGTGTAGGCCGCATGCTCGTTGCCTGCAGTCGCTCGCTCTCACCACTAGAGGGCGCACGCGGACTTCTCAAGCCTTAAAGGGCCAGCGTCCTCCTGATTGGCTGCTGCTAATCTGGCTCGCCCTTATAATCCGGCACCTCCCTTCTATCCCTGCCGGATCTTCTCCTAGGACAGTGGTGGCGAACCTTTTAGAGCCGGAGTGCCCAAACTTCAACCAAAAGCCACTTATTTATTGCAAAGTGCCAGCGCAGGAATTTAAGCCGTAATTTATTTCTCCTTGTACTTTGACAACTTTCAATCGTTCAGCCTCCTAAAGACACCAACGCAATTGAAAGAAGGAGAGCAAATCATTGTAGGAAGATTCTCTAGGAAGATTCTTTGAGTCCTGTCTGGTGAACTTCATGCTGGGGTGATGGCCTGGGTGCCCACAGAGAGGACTCCGAGTGCCGCCTCTGGCACCAGTGCCATAGGTTCGCCACCACTGTCCTAGGATCTCCTATGGGTTCCATGCAAGGCTTCCCTAAGCCCTTCCTGTGGAAGAGAAAGCCCATTAGCGTTTCCAGACGCTTTCCTGTGTTTCTGTGTGTCTTCCAGCGTTTCCAGACGCCTCCGTGTCTCCTGTCTCCAGCGTTCCCATACGCTCCTGGTGTGTCCTGTCTTCCAGCGTTTCCTGACGCCTCCGTGTCTCCTGTCTCCAGCGTTCCCATACGCTCCTGGTGTGTCCTGTCTTCCAGCGTTTCCAGACGCCTCCGTGTCTCCTGTCTCCAGCGTTCCCATACGCTCCTGGTGTGTCCTGTCTTCCAGCGTTTCCAGACGCCTCCGTGTCTCCTGTCTCCAGCGTTCCCATACGCTCCTGGTGTGTCCTGTCTTCCAGCGTTTCCAGACGCCTCCGTGTCTCCTGTCTCCAGCGTTCCCATACGCTCCTGGTGTGTCCTGTCTTCCAGCGTTTCCAGACGCCTCCGTGTCTCCTGTCTCCAGCGTTCCCATACGCTCCTGGTGTGTCCTGTCTTCCAGCGTTTCCAGACGCCTCCGTCTCTCCTGTCTCCAGCGTTCCCATACGCTCCTGGTGTGTCCTGTCTTCCAGCGTTTCCAGACGCCTCCGTGTCTCCTGTCTCCAGCGTTCCCATACGCTCCTGGTGTGTCCTGTCTTCCAGCGTTTCCAGACGCCTCCGTGTCTCCTGTCTCCAGCGTTCCCATACGCTCCTGGTGTGTCCTGTCTCCAGTGTTTCCAGACGCCTCCGTGTCTCCTGTCTCCAGCGTTCCCATACGCTCCTGGTGTGTCCTGTCTTCCAGCGTTTCCAGACGCCTCCGTGTCTCCTGTCTCCAGCGTTCCCATACGCTCCTGGTGTGTCCTGTCTTCCAGCGTTTCCAGACGCCTCCGTGTCTCCTGCCTCCAGCGTTCCCATACGCTCCCGGTGTGTCCTGTCTCCCAGCGTTTCCAGACGCCTCCGTGTCTCCTGTCTCCAGCGTTCCCATACGCTCCTGGTGTGTCCTGTCTCCAGTGTTTCCAGACGCCTCCGTGTCTCCTGTCTCCAGCGTTCCCATACGCTCCTGGTGTGTCCTGTCTTCCAGCGTTTCCAGACGCCTCCGTCTCTCCTGTCTCCAGCGTTCCCATACGCTCCTGGTGTGTCCTGTCTTCCAGCGTTTCCAGACGCCTCCGTGTCTCCTGCCTCCAGCGTTCCCATACGCTCCTGGTGTGTCCTGTCTTCCAGCGTTTCCAGACGCCTCCGTGTCTCCTGTCTCCAGCGTTCCCATACGCTCCTGGTGTGTCCTGTCAACCAGCGTTTCCAGACGCCTCCGTGTCTCCTGTCTCCAGCGTTCCCATACGCTCCTGGTGTGTCCTGTCTTCCAGCGTTTCCAGACGCCTCCGTGTCTCCTGTCTCCAGCGTTCCCATACGCTCCTGGTGTGTCCTGTCTTCCAGCGTTTCCAGACGCCTCCGTCTTTCCTGTCTCCAGCGTTCCCATACGCTCCTGGTGTGTCCTGTCTTCCAGCGTTTCCAGACGCCTCCGTGTCTTCTGTCTCCAGCGTTCCCATACGCTCCTGGTGTGTCCTGTCTTCCAGCGTTTCCAGACGCCTCCGTGTCTCCTGTCTCCAGCGTTCCCATACGCTCCTGGTGTGTCCTGTCTTCCAGCGTTTCCAGACGCCTCCGTCTCTCCTGTCTCCAGCGTTCCCATACGCTCCTGGTGTGTCCTGTCTTCCAGCGTTTCCAGACGCCTCCGTGTCTCCTGTCTCCAGCGTTCCCATACGCTCCTGGTGTGTCCTGTCTCCAGTGTTTCCAGACGCCTCCGTGTCTCCTGTCTCCAGCGTTCCCATACGCTCCTGGTGTGTCCTGTCTTCCAGCGTTTCCAGACGCCTCCGTGTCTCCTGTCTCCAGCGTTCCCATACGCTCCTGGTGTGTCCTGTCTTCCAGCGTTTCCAGACGCCTCCGTGTCTCCTGTCTCCAGCGTTCCCATACGCTCCTGGTGTGTCCTGTCTTCCAGCGTTTCCAGACGCCTCCGTGTCTCCTGTCTCCAGCGTTCCCATACGCTCCTGGTGTGTCCTGTCTTCCAGCGTTTCCAGACGCCTCCGTGTCTCCTGTCTCCAGCGTTCCCATACGCTCCTGGTGTGTCCTGTCTTCCAGCGTTTCCAGACGCCTCCGTCTCTCCTGTCTCCAGCGTTCCCATACGCTCCTGGTGTGTCCTGTCTTCCAGCGTTTCCAGACGCCTCCGTGTCTCCTGTCTCCAGCGTTCCCATACGCTCCTGGTGTGTCCTGTCTTCCAGCGTTTCCAGACGCCTCCGTGTCTCCTGTCTCCAGCGTTCCCATACGCTCCTGGTGTGTCCTGTCTTCCAGCGTTTCCAGACGCCTCCGTGTCTCCTGTCTCCAGCGTTCCCATACGCTCCTGGTGTGTCCTGTCTTCCAGCGTTTCCAGACGCCTCCGTGTCTCCTGCCTCCAGCGTTCCCATACGCTCCCGGTGTGTCCTGTCTCCCAGCGTTTCCAGACGCCTCCGTGTCTCCTGTCTCCAGCGTTCCCATACGCTCCTGGTGTGTCCTGTCTTCCAGCGTTTCCAGACGCCTCCGTGTCTCCTGTCTCCAGCGTTCCCATACGCTCCTGGTGTGTCCTGTCTTCCAGCGTTTCCAGACGCCTCCGTGTCTCCTGTCTCCAGCGTTCCCATACGCTCCTGGTGTGTCCTGTCTTCCAGCGTTTCCAGACGCCTCCGTGTCTCCTGTCTCCAGCGTTCCCATACGCTCCCGGTGTGTCCTGTCTCCCAGCGTTTCCAGACGCCTCCGTGTCTCCTGTCTCCAGCGTTCCCATACGCTCCTGGTGTGTCCTGTCTTCCAGCGTTTCCAGACGCCTCCGTGTCTCCTGTCTCCAGCGTTCCCATACGCTCCTGGTGTGTCCTGTCTTCCAGCGTTTCCAGACGCCTCCGTGTCTCCTGTCTCCAGCGTTCCCATACGCTCCTGGTGTGTCCTGTCTCCAGTGTTTCCAGACGCCTCCGTGTCTCCTGCCTCCAGCGTTCCCATACGCTCCTGGTGTGTCCTGTCTTCCAGCGTTTCCAGACGCCTCCGTGTCTCCTGTCTCCAGCGTTCCCATACGCTCCTGGTGTGTCCTGTCTTCCAGCGTTTCCAGACGCCTCCGTGTCTCCTGTCTCCAGCGTTCCCATACGCTCCTGGTGTGTCCTGTCTTCCAGCGTTTCCAGACGCCTCCGTGTCTCCTGTCTCCAGCGTTCCCATACGCTCCTGGTGTGTCCTGTCTTCCAGCGTTTCCAGACGCCTCCGTGTCTCCTGCCTCCAGCGTTCCCATACGCTCCCGGTGTGTCCTGTCTCCCAGCGTTTCCAGACGCCTCCGTGTCTCCTGTCTCCAGCGTTCCCATACGCTCCTGGTGTGTCCTGTCTTCCAGCGTTTCCAGACGCCTCCGTGTCTCCTGTCTCCAGCGTTCCCATACGCTCCTGGTGTGTCCTGTCTTCCAGCGTTTCCAGACGCCTCCGTGTCTCCTGTCTCCAGCGTTCCCATACGCTCCTGGTGTGTCCTGTCTTCCAGCGTTTCCAGACGCCTCCGTGTCTCCTGTCTCCAGCGTTCCCATACGCTCCTGGTGTGTCCTGTCTTCCAGCGTTTCCAGACGCCTCCGTGTCTCCTGTCTCCAGCGTTCCCATACGCTCCTGGTGTGTCCTGTCTTCCAGCGTTTCCAGACGCCTCCGTGTCTCCTGCCTCCAGCGTTCCCATACGCTTCCTGCTGTGCCTCCCAGGGTTTCAGTCCAGCGGTGTCTGCAGTCCGTGCCAGCGTTACCAGTGTTCCTCTGTGTTGCTGCTGTCATCCCAGGCTTGGACTGTTTCCTGCACTTCCCTGTACCTTGGCTGCCACCGCAGGCCTCATACCATCTCCTGCGGTGGTCCAGAGGGTCCACAGACTCCTCCCTCCGGACTCTTTCCATAGAGACTTTTAGTTCCGTTGTCTGTGTGACCCGTTACAACAATTACCTTACAATTACGCTACAATTACCTTACAATTACCCTACAATTACCTTACAATTACCTTACAATTACCTTACAATTACCTTACAATTACCTTACAATTACCTTACATTTACCCTACAATTACCCTACAATTACCCTACATTTACCTTACAATTACATTCGGTGGAGCTCAGTTTGTATTATCTGGACCTCTTGTTCTTCGTGCTGCTCCCTATAACCTCAGACCCATCTCATCTACAAATGATAAAAAACTTGCCTCATCTCCACAGAATGAACATCTATGTCACTGGCTGTGATCCTCCCTCCCACCAGCATATGTGGGACCCCCATAGCTGTGCCCCTTGACCTTAATGATAGCCACGACATCAATGGCTGCTAGAAGTGTCCTCCTCCCCCCGTGTGCCCAATGCGTTCCTTCCAGCGTTTCCAGACGCCTCTGTGTCTCCTGCCTCCAGCGTTCCCATACGCTCCTGGTGTGTCCTGTCTTCCAGCGTTTCCAGACGCCTCCGTGTCTCCTGCCTCCAGCGTTCCCATACGCTTCCTGCTGTGCCTCCCAGGGTTTCAGTCCAGCGGTGTCTGCAGTCCGTGCCAGCGTTACCAGTGTTCCTCTGTGTTGCTGCTGTCATCCCAGGCTTGGACTGTTTCCGGCACTTCCCTGTACCTTGGCTGCCACCGCAGGCCTCATACCATCTCCTGCGGTGGTCCAGAGGGTCCACAGACTCCTCCCTCCGGACTCTTTCCATAGAGACTTTTAGTTCCGTTGTCTGTGTGACCCGTTACAACAATTACCTTACAATTACGCTACAATTACCTTACAATTACCTTACAATTACCTTACAATTACCTTACATTTACCCTACAATTACCCTACAATTACCTTACATTTACATTCGGTGGAGCTCAGTTTGTATTATCTGGACCTCTTGTTCTTCGTGCTGCTCCCTATAACCTCAGACCCATCTCATCTACAAATGATAAAAAACTTGCCTCATCTCCACAGAATGAACATCTATGTCACTGGCTGTGATCCTCCCTCCCACCAGCATATGTGGGACCCCCATAGCTGTGCCCCTTGACCTTAATGATAGCCACGACATCAATGGCTGCTAGAAGTGTCCTCCTCCCCCCGTGTGCTCAATGCGTTCCTTGCCGGATTGTGCCTTGATCTACCTGCGCTGCGGGCACTTACCTGGCTCTTCTCCATGACACAGAAATAACACGGGTTACCCTCCGATAGCGGCGAGGCCGGACACAGAGGGCAGGACAGGCACCAGGGGTCTGGGGCATTAATTATCCGCTGATGGCTTTGGGCCATTAATAAATCTATCTGCAGCGTAAGCGGTAATCCCGGCCGGAGGGGACGGCGTGACACAAACGTGGCTGTACGAACTTCAGACCGATGCCAAAAAGTCCAGAGAGAACCCATTTCATGATTGTATTTATTGATGGGACACTGTACAATAAAAAAGGTTCCTGGGGCCAGGGGAGGGCAATCTGCTAGTTTTTTGTGTATTAGATTGATGGGAACGGGGCGTGTATGGGGAGGTCTGCCTAAAGTGGCCTTGTTACATCAGGAAGGTACATGTCCCCAGGAATACCCCCCCTCCACAGGAATATGGGGGAAGCAATGGCCTAATAACAGGGAGAACGGTTCCGGATGCTGGGGCTTCTGCATGCGAGAGTGAAGCAGCTACTCAATTGTAATGGACTTGAATTGGATTCCTTCCAAGGAGAGGAATGAGACTGAAGTCAACGCCATTCGGGCAGGAAATGAGATCTCCTCTCCTGAAGACAATTTTACAATAATCTTGTCTGCCTGGTACTCGAAGCAAATCTGGGAAGAAATGAAGAGAGGATGAGCCCCCACAAGATAACCCCACTCCCCGAAACAATATACCCACAGTCTCCCTCACCGAGGTCTCTGCCCCCTGCTGGAAGGGAAAGAAATCTTCTCTTTGTTCTGATCCCCAGGCGTTGGCCTCCTTGGAGTTGCAGATTATTTTCTGGACGTCCCCATGAAGATCAAAACGAGGATTGAAGTGCAGGAGATAATTGGAGGCGTTTTCCCCCAAATTTATTGCGAAGCTGAAAAAAAAACTACATTGTTAATCCTTGTAATGAGCCCCCACTCAATGACACATGACACAAATCTCCTCTTGTCACATGATGTGTCCCTCTGGTCTGTCAGATGTTTATCACATACAGAGATACAAGTGCAATCATATTATGGGGAGCAGAAGCTTTTATTGTCAGGTGGGAGGAGTTACTGCAGCGAGTCAGTATCTGCAGGACCTCTCCTTCTTCTCCAGGACCTCTGCAATTCTCCCTGGCAGCTCTCACTCACCTCCTGCACCAGATCCTGACTGATCGCCGTCCATTCCTGCACTATCACTGCTGCATTCTGTCACAATGGGGCAGATTTACTTACCCGGTCCATTCGCGATCCAGCGGCGCTTTCTCTGTGGTGGATTCGGGTCCGGCCGGGATTCACTAAGGCAGTTCCTCCGCCGACCACCAGGTGGTGTGGTTGCGCTGTAGAGCATCAGAACGCACTCAAGTTCACCGGCCTATTCCTAGTGAAGGCAAGTGCAAGCTCCGCGACACTTTTTTTTTTTTAATTGCGGCGGTTTTTCCGAATCCGTCAGGTTTTCGTTCGCACACGCCCCCCGATTTCTGTCGCGTGCATGCCCGCGCCGATGCACCACAATCCGATTGCGTGCGCCAAAATCCCGGGGCAATTCAGGGGAAATCGGGGCTAATCAGAAATATTCGGGTAACACGTCGGGAAAACGCGAATCGGGCCCTTATTAAATGACCCCCAATGTGTTGTTTTTTGTTTGTCCTCCGTCTCTTGATGATTGACCACAAGTTCTCAATGGGATAAGATCTGGGGAGTTTCCAGGCCATGGACCCAGAATCTCTGTGTTCTGTTCCCGGGCCATGGACCCAGAATCTCTGTGTTCTGTTCCCGGGCCATGGACCCAGAATCTCTGTGTTCTGTTCCCGGGCCATGGACCCAGAATCTCTGTGTTCTGTTCCCGGAGCCATGGACCCAGAATCTCTGTGTTCTGTTCCCGGGCCATGGACCCAGAATCTCTGTGTTCTGTTCCCGGGCCATGGACCCAGAATCTCTGTGTTCTGTCCCCTGCACCATTTAGTTCTCCCCTTTATGGCCGGTGCTCCATCATGCTGGAGGAGGCTCTGCTCATCAACATCTGCTCCTGGAGGGTTGGGAGAAGTGGCTCCTGGAGGACATTCTGCTCCCATTCTTTATTCATGGAGGTGTTATTAGGCCGCCGTCTTTTAGATGCCGCCGGCGACTTTGCCGGTGGCAAAGGACCGGTTAATAGCCGCGATCGGTGCAAGCAACGACCGCGGTTATTAGCGGTGGGGGTTTGCTGCAATATGCAACAACCCCCACCCTTGTATGAAGAGGACTCAGCCCATGAGCCCTCTTCATACATTCCCTGTACCTCTGCGCCGTAGAGCTACGGCGCAGAGCGTTAAGGGGTTAAATCTGTGTCACAGTGTAACAGTAGTAGTCACAATTCTTAGTTACCAAAATTCTAATCATTTACAATCACAGAGGTAATAGCTCAGTTGGTTGAGGCACTGTGTTACTATTGTTCATGGACACTGCAGGTCCTAGGTTCAAATCCCATTGAGGATAATTTTTTTTTTTTTTTTAATTGAGATGATTTTTATTATTATAATATGGCTAAAATTTGGGGCGTGGCCAGGGAGTGATTGGGGGTGTGGCTTAGGGGGATCGCCATTTTGTCCCTCTTTCCCTTTCACAGATGTTGGGAGGTATGCTGATGGTTTCTGGAGAGAAGAGGCTTCTTTGCTGTCCTCCTGGACACCAGGCCTTGCTCCAGGAGTCTCCGCAGTGTCACAGTGCGTGCAGATGCCTCACACCAGCTGCTGCCATTCCTGAGCTCTGCGATGCTGGGAGCCCCATCCCCAAGCTGAGACACTTGTAAGAGACGCTCCTGGCGCTGGCTGGTCCTTCTTGGGCTCCTGGAGCCTTTTTGGTAATAATGGACCCTCTCTCCTTGAATTCCTTGATGATGCGATAGATCGGTGACTGAGGTGACATCTTTCTAGCTGCGATACTCTTCCCTGTTCGGGCAGTTTTGTGCAGTGCAATGATGACTACACGTGTTTCTTTAGAGATAACCATGGGTAACAGAAGAGACACAATTATGCCAAGCACCAGCCTCCTTGTAAAGTGTCCACTGGTGTGATTGTTACTTACTCCTGACATATTGATCTCCAGCCCTGTCCTCATCAGCCCCCGCACCTGTGTTACTGGAGACATCACTGACACCATGGCCGCTGCTCCGCCTAAGGTGCCTGCAATGAAGGTGAAATGTGTTTTTGGGAAAAAAGGTTCATTTTCTAGGAAAATATTGACTTTGTAATTAATTGCTGTTAAGCTGATCCCTCTTTTAAGCATTCTGGAGTACCTAGAGGAGAGGAGCTTCTACCATCACCATAGACAGGGGGCATCCGCTACACCTAGAGGAGAGGAGGGTCTACCATCACCATAGACAGGGGGCATCCCCTACACCTAGAGGAGAGGAGGTTCTACCATCACCATAGACAGTGGGCATCCTCTACACCTAGAGGAGAGGAGGTTCTACCATCACCATAGACAGGGGGCATCCTCTACACCTAGAGGAGAGGAGGTTCTATCATCACCATAAACAGGACGCATCCTCTACACCTAGAGGAGAGGAGGTTCTATCATCACCATAGACAGGAGGCATCCTCTACACCTAGAGGAGAGGAGGTTCTACCATCACCATATACAGGGGACATCCTCTACACCTAGAGGAGAGGAGGTTCTACCATCACCATAGACAGGGGGCATCCCCACACCTAGAGGAGAGGAGGTTCTACCATCACCATAGACAGGGGGCATCCTCTACACCTAGAGGGGAGGAGGTTCTACCATCACCATAGACAGGGGGCATCCCCACACCTAGAGGAGAGGAGGTTCTACCATCACCATAGACAGGGGGCATCCCCACACCTAGAGGAGAGGAGGTTCTACCATCACCATAGACAGGGGCATCCTCTACACCTAGAGGAGAGGAGGTTCTATCATCACCATAGACAGGGGGCATCCTCTACACCTAGAGGAGAGGAGGTTCTACCATCACCATAGACAGGGGGCATCCCCACACCTAGAGGAGAGGAGGTTCTACCATCACCATAGACAGGGGACATCCTCTACACCTAGAGGAGAGGAGGTTCTACCACCACCATAGACAGGGGACATCCTCTACACCTAGAGGAGAGGAGGTTCTACCATCACCATAGACAGGGGGCATCCTCTACACCTAGAGGAGAGGAGGTTCTACCACCACCATAGACAGGGGACATCCTCTACACCTAGAGGAGAGGAGGTTCTACCATCACCATAAACAAGGTGCATCCTCTACACCCAGAGGAGAGGAGGTTCTACCATCACCATAAACAAGGGGCATCCTCTACACCCAGAGGAGAGGGGGTTCTACCATCACCATAGACAGGGGCATCTTCTACACCTAGAGGAGAGGAGGTTCTACCATCACCATAGACAGGGGGCATCCTCTACACCTAGAGGAGAGGAGGTTCTACCATCACCATAGACAGGGGACATCCTCTACACCTAGAAGAGAGGAGGTTCTACCTTCACCATAGACATGGGGCATCCTCTACACCTAGAGGAGAGGAGGTTCTACCATCACCATAGACAGGAGGCATCCTCTACACCTAGAGAAGAGGAGGCTCTACTATCACCATAGACAGGGGGCATCCTCTACACCTAGAGGAGAGGAGGGTCTACCATCACCATAGACAGGAGGCATCCTCTACACCTAGAGAAGAGGAGGCTCTACCATCACCATAGACAGGGGGCATCCTCTACACCTAGAGGAGAGGAGGTTCTACCTTCACCATAGACATGGGGCATCCTCTACACCTAGAGGAGAGGAGGTTCTACTATCACCATAGACAGGGGGCATCCTCTACACCTAGAGGAGAGGAGGTTCTACCATCACCATAGACAGGGGACATCCTCTACACCTAGAGGAGAGGGGGTTCTAACATCACCATAGACGGGACATCCTCTACAGCTAGAGGAGAGGAGGTTCTATCATCACCATAGACAGTGGTCATCCTCTACAGCTAGAGGAGAGGAGGTTCTACCATCACCATAGACAGGGGGCATCCACTACACCTAGAGGAGAGGAGGTTCTACCATCACCATAGACAGGGGACATCCTCTACACCTAGAGGAGAGGAGGTTCTACCATCACCATAGACAAGGGGGCACCCTCTACACCTAGAGGAGAGGAGGTTCTACCATCACCATAGACAGGGAACATCCTCTACACCTAGAGGAGAGGAGGTTCTACCATCACCATAGACAGGGGGCATCCTCTACACCTAGAGGAGAGGAGGTTCTATCATCACTATAGACAGGGGACATCCTCTACACCTAGGGGAGAGGAGGTTCTACAATCACCATAGACAGGGGGCATCCTCTACACCTAGAGGAGAGGAGGTTCTACCATCACCATAGACAGGGGACATCCTCTACACCTACAGGAGAGGAGATTCTACCATCACCATATACAGGGGGCATCCTCTACACCTAGAGGAGAGGGGGTTCTACCATCACCATAGACAGGGAACATCCTCTACACCTAGAGGAGAGGGGGTTCTACCATCACCATAGACAGGGGGCATCCTCTACACCTAGAGGAGAGGAGGTTCTATCATCACCATAGACAGGGGGCATCCTCTACACCTAGAGGAGAGGAGGTTCTATCATCACCATAGACAGGGGGCATCCTCTACACCTAGAGGAGAGAAGGTTCTACCATCACCATAGACAGGGGGTATCCTCTACACCTAGAGGAGAGGAGATTCTACCATCACCATAGACAGGGGGCATCCTCTACACTTAGAGGAGAGGAGGTTCTCCCATCACCATAGACAGGGGGCATCCTCTACACCTAGAGGAGAGGGGGTTCTACCATCACCATAGACAGGGAACATCCTCTACACCTAGAGGAGAGGGGGTTCTACCATCACCATAGACAGGGGGCATCCTCTACACCTAGAGGAGAGGAGGTTCTATCATCACCATAGACAGGGGGCATCCTCTACACCTACAGGAGAGGAGGTTCTACCATCACCATAGACATGGGGCATCCTCTACACCTAGAGGAGAGGAGGTTCTACCATCACCATAGACAGGGGGCATCCTCTACACCTAGAAGAGAGGAGGGTCTAGCATCACCATATACAGGTGACATCCTCTACACCTAGAGGAGAGGGGGTTCTACCATCACCACAGACAGGAGGCATCCTCTACACCTAGAGGAGAGGAGGTTCTACCATAACCATAGACAGGGGGCATCCTCTACACCTAGAGGAGAGGAGGTTCTACCATCACCATAGACAGGGGACACCCTCTACACCTAGAGCAGAGGAGGTTCTACCATCACCATAGACAGGGGGCATCCTCTACACCTAGAGGAGAGGAGGTTCTACCATCAGCATAGACAGGGGGCATCCTCTACACCTAGAGGAGAGGAGGTTCTACCATCACCAAAGACAGGGGGCATCCTCTACACCTAGAGGAGAGGAGGTACTACCATCATCATAGACAGGGGTAATCCTCTACACCTAGAGGAGAGGAGGTTCTACCATCACCATAGACAGGGGGCATCCTCTACACCTAGAGGAGAGGAGGTTCTACCATCACCATAGACAGGGGGCATCCTCTACACCTAGAGGAGAGGAGGGTCTACCATCACCATCGACAGGGGGCATCCTCTACACCTAGAGGAGAGGAGGTTCTACCATCACCATAGACAGGGGACATCCTCTACACCTAGAGGAGAGGAGGTTCTACCATCACCATAGACAGGGGGCATCCTCTACACCTAGAGGAGAGGAGGTTCTACCATCACCATAGACAGGAGGCATCCTCTACACCTAGAGGAGAGGAGGTTCTACCATCACCATAGACAGGGGGCATCCTCTACACCTAGAGCAGAGGAGGTTCTACCATCACCATGGACAAGGGGGAATCCTCTACACCTAGAGGAGAGGAGGTTCTACCATTACCATGGACAGGGGTAATCCTCTACACCTAGAGGAGAGGAGGTTCTACCATCACCATAGACAGGGGCATCCTCTACACCTAGTGGAGAGGAGGTTCTACCATCACTATAGACAGGGGGCATCCTCTACACCTAGAGGAGAGGGGGTTCTACCATCACCATAGACAGTGGGCATTCTCTACACCTAGAGCAGAGGAGGTTCTACCATAGCCATAGACAGGGGGCATCCTCTACACCTAGAGGAGAGGAGGTTCTACCATCACCATGGACAGGGGTAATCCTCTACACCTAGAGGAGAGGAGGTTCTACCATCACCATAGACAGGGGGCATCCTCTACACCTAGAGGAGAGGAGGTTCTACCATCACCATAGACAGGGGGCATTCTCTACACCTAGAGGAGAGGGGGTTCTACTATCACCATAGACAGGGGGCATCCTCTACACCTAGAGGAGAGGAGGTTCTACCATCACCATAGACAGGGGGCATCCTCTACACCTAGAGGAGAGGAGGTTCTACCATCACCATAGACAGGGGGCATTCTCTACACCTAGAGGAGAGGGGGTTCTACCGTCACCATAGACAGGGGACATCCTCTACACCTAGAGGAGAGGAGGTTCTACCATCACCATAGACAGGGGGCATTCTCCACACCTAGAGGAGAGGAGGTTCTACCATCACCATAGACAGGGGCTTCCTCTACACCTAGAGGAGAGGAGGTTCTACCATCACCATAGACAGGGGGCATCCTCTACACCTAGAGGATGTTCTACCATCACCATAGACAGGGGGCATCCTCTACACCTAGAAGAGAGGAGGGTCTACCATCTCCATATACAGTGGACATCCTCTACACCTAGAGGAGAGGAGGTTCTACCATCACCATAGACAGGGGGCATCCTCTACACCTAGAGGAGAGGAGGTTCTACCATCACCATAGACAGAGGGCATCCTCTACACCTAGAGGAGAGGAGGTTCTACCATCACCATAGACAGAGGGCATCCTCTACACCTAGAAGAGAGGAGGGTCTACCATGACCATAGACAGGGGACATCCTCTACACCTAGAGGAGAGGGGGTTCTACCATTACCAAAGACAGGAGGCATCCTCTACACCTAGAGGAGAGGAGGTTTTACCATCACCATAGACATGGGGCATCCTCTACACCTAGAGCAGAGCAGGTTCTACCATTACCATAGACAGGGGGCATCGTCTACACCTAGAGCAGAGCAGGTTCTACCATCACCATAGACAGGGGGCATCCTCTACACCTAGAGGAGCTGAGGTTCTACCATCACCATAGAAAGGGGGCATCCTCTACACCTACAGGAGAGGAGGTTCTACCATCACCATAGACAGGGGGCATCCTCTACACCTAGAGGAGAGGAGGTTCTACCATCACCATAGACAGGGGGCATCCTCTACACCTAGAAGAGAGGAGGGTCTAGCATCACCATATACAGGTGACATCCTCTACACCTAGAGGAGAGGGGGTTCTACCATCACCACAGACAGGAGGCATCCTCTACACCTAGAGGAGAGGAGGTTCTACCATCACCATAGACAGGGGGCATCCTCTACACCTAGAGGAGAGGAGGTTCTACCATCACCATAGACAGGGGACACCCTCTACACCTAGAGCAGAGGAGGTTCTACCATCACCATAGACAGGGGGCATCCTCTACACCTAGAGGAGAGGAGGTTCTACCATCAGCATAGACAGGGGGAATCCTCTACACCTAGAGGAGAGGAGGTTCTACCATCACCAAAGACAGGGGGCATCCTCTACACCTAGAGGAGAGGAGGTACTACCATCATCATAGACAGGGGTAATCCTCTACACCTAGAGGAGAGGAGGTTCTACCATCACCATAGACAGGGGGCATCCTCTACACCTAGAGGAGAGGAGGTTCTACCATCACCATAGACAGGGGGCATCCTCTACACCTAGAGGAGAGGAGGGTCTACCATCACCATCGACAGGGGGCATCCTCTACACCTAGAGGAGAGGAGGTTCTACCATCACCATAGACAGGGGACATCCTCTACACCTAGAGGAGAGGAGGTTCTACCATCACCATAGACAGGAGGCATCCTCTACACCTAGAGGAGAGGAGGTTCTACCATCACCATAGACAGGGGGCATCCTCTACACCTAGAGCAGAGGAGGTTCTACCATCACCATGGACAAGGGGGAATCCTCTACACCTAGAGGAGAGGAGGTTCTACCATTACCATGGACAGGGGTAATCCTCTACACCTAGAGGAGAGGAGGTTCTACCATCACCATAGACAGGGGCATCCTCTACACCTAGTGGAGAGGAGGTTCTACCATCACTATAGACAGGGGGCATCCTCTACACCTAGAGGAGAGGGGGTTCTACCATCACCATAGACAGTGGGCATTCTCTACACCTAGAGCAGAGGAGGTTCTACCATAGCCATAGACAGGGGGCATCCTCTACACCTAGAGGAGAGGAGGTTCTACCATCACCATGGACAGGGGTAATCCTCTACACCTAGAGGAGAGGAGGTTCTACCATCACCATAGACAGGGGGCATCCTCTACACCTAAAGGAGAGGAGGTTCTACCATCACCATCGACAGGGGGCATCCTCTACACCTAGAGGGGAGGAGGTTCTACCATCACCATAGACAAATGTTCTTTACTGTAAGAGCAGTGAGACTGTAGAACTCTCTGGCGCAGGAGGTTGTTATGGCGGACTCTATGTACATGTCCACGAGAGGCCTGGATGCCTTTCTACAGTTAAAAAATATCACGGGTTATGGGGAAAAACATTTATTTAATTCTTAAAGGTTGGAGTTGATTGACTATATACTATGGATTGACTATATACTATGAAAGACCTGCTAGTGTCTGATTTGAACTCATTATTCTTTATTTGTACATTGTAGTAAATGAAGTGGTGAATCCCCATACACGGCTATACTGTAATACACCAATAAATGCTAGGATCAGACAACTAAGACAATTTAAAAAAGTAACAAAAAAAAAAAATTTAAAACACCTAAAAATTCATATCCCCCATTCCGTAGAACTGATATAAATATAAATAACAGTAAAATCAAACATGTTGGGTATCGCCGAAAATGGCAGATGTATAAAAATATAATTACGTTTTTAATGATGTGCGTATGGATGTGCGTATGGATGTGCGTATGGATGTGCGTATGGATGTGCGCATGATGTGTATATGATGTGTGTATGATGTGTGTATGGATGTGCGTATGGATGTGCGTATGGATGTGCGTATGGATGTGCGTATGGATGTGCGTATGGATGTGCGTATGGATGTGCGTATGGATGTGCGTATGGATGTGCGTATGGATGTGCGTATGGATGTGCGCATGATGTGTATATGATGTGTATATGATGTGTATATGATGTGTATATGATGTGTATATGATGTGTGTATGATGTGTGTATGGATGTGCGTATGGATGTGCGTATGGATGTGCGTATGGATGTGCGCATGATGTGTATATGATGTGTATATGATGTGTATATGATGTGTATATGATGTGTGTATGGATGTGTGTATGGATGTGCGTATGATGTGCGTATGATGTGTGTATGATGTGTGTATGATGTGTATATGATGTGTATATGATGTGTGTATGATGTGTGTATGGATGTGCGTATGGATGTGCGTATGGATGTGCGCATGGATGTGCGCATGATGTGTATATGATGTGTATATGATGTGTGTATGATGTGCGTATGATGTGCGTATGGATGTGCGTATGGATGTGCGTATGGATGTGCGTATGGATGTGCGTATGGATGTGCGTATGGATGTGCGTATGGATGTGCGTATGGATGTGCGTATGGATGTGCGCATGATGTGCGCATGATGTGTATATGATGTGTATATGATGTGTATATGATGTGTGTATGATGTGTGTATGGATGTGCGTATGGATGTGCGTATGGATGTGCGTATGGATGTGCGCATGATGTGTGTATGATGTGTGTATGATGTGTGTATGATGTGTGTATGATGTGTGTATGATGTGTGTATGATGTGTGTATGATGTGTGTATGATGTGTGTATGATGTGTGTATGATGTGTGTTGATGTGTGTTGATGTGTATATGATGTGTGTATGATGTGTGTTGATGTGTATATGATGTGTGTATGATGTGTGTATGATGTGTATATGATGTGTGTATGATGTGTGTATGATGTGTGTATGATGTGCGTATGATGTGCGTATGATGTGCGTATGATGTGCGTTTGATGTGCGTTTGATGTGTGTATGATGTGCGTATGATGTGCGTATGATGTGTGTATGATGTGTGTTGATGTGTATATGATGTGTGTATGATGTGCGTAGATGTGTGATGATGTATGATGTACGATGTGTGTATGATGTGTATATGATGTGTGTATGATGTGTATATGATGTGTGTATGATGTGTGTATGATGTGTGTATGATGTGTGTATGATGTGTGTATGATGTGTGTATGATGTGTGTATGATGTGTATATGATGTGTGTATGATGTGTGTATGATGTGTGTATGATGTGTGTATGATGTGTATATGATGTGTATATGATGTGTGTATGATGTGTGTATGATGTGTGTATGATGTGTGTATGATGTGTATATGATGTGTGTATGATGTGTGTATGATGTGTGTATGATGTGCGTATGATGTGCGTATGATGTGCGTAGATGTGTGTTGATGTGTGTATGATGTGTGTATGATGTGTGTATGATGTGCGTATGATGTGCGTATGATGTGCGTAGATGTGTGTTGATGTGTGTATGATGTGTGTATGATGTGTGTATGATGTGTGTATGATGTGCGTATGATGTGCGTATGATGTGCGTAGATGTGTGTTGATGTGTGTATGATGTGTGTATGATGTGTGTATGATGTGCGTATGATGTGCGTATGATGTATTCCACCCTTAAAGTTGTAGTAAAATTTTTATGTACAGGTTTCTATTCCCTATATCTCCGGTTCTCTGAATAGAAGAAGCTGCCGGAGACTATCCAGAAGTACATGCACCCTCTGCCTCTGTAGCTGGACCAGGGGAGGGGATGGATTGATGCTGGACCAATTTATTACATCTTTTGGGAAAAGTTACTACTGGAAAAATGACACAAAGCTTTTTTTTTCACATTTGTAGGAAATTATTGACAAATATTATAAAGAAAAAAATGTAATTAATAAAACTATAATTTAGAGTCTAACACGTCATGGAAAAAACACAGTAAAACTTGTTATGGGAAGTAAACTGTTCCAGGGATATCGTCATTTAAAGAATCACAGAACCTTAAAAATAGACCTGGACATTCAGGCACCAAAGACCATCGGTCACCAAGGGGTTAAAATGAAGAAGTCGCAAAAAATGACCCCGCCCACAGCCCCGGGCACTGAAGTATGAAAAAGTTTTTAGCGCCAGAAGGTGTATAAATGTAGTGTCCCCCGTGATCCCCTGGAACCGAGGAATAAAGGAGACCAGTCATCTGGGGCGCACAGCGAGAGCCGAAAAATCTGCTCCAAGTGTGCAAAGCAGAGATCAAAGCAAAAGGAAGGGGGGCCCCATTCTACGGGGCCCAGCCTCTCCTAGTTACACCCCTGAAGGGCTGTAAGAGGGCCTGGACGCAGTGGACAGGGGCGTGAGGAACATTGATGCAGGTAATGGGGCGAGCAGGGAGGGAGCAGGATTACTATGGATGGGAATGTATTTCTCTTGGCCCCGAGCTTTGGGAGTTACTAAGGAGTAAAGAGTCTGGAGGAATCTTCTTGGATTGAGGAGACGGCTAGAAGATCTTTGTGTTTCGTGAGGTTCGGAGCAGAAATGTCTAGGGTTAGGGTTAGTCTGCAGATGTGCGATAATATTCTCCACAGATGTCCGGCATCCCGAAGCACTGCCAAAAAAAAGGGTTGGCCTGTGTTCCCAGGTTGCTGAGGTCTGCCCAGGGCCGCCACTTTAACAATATATTTCTAATGGGAAGTAGTCTGGTGAAGGAGACGGGGGAGTCAAAAGAAGGTCGGTGGTAGGTAGGGTTATGCCCACCGTCCCCCAGCGGAAATAATCACCCTAATATGTCAGGAGTGAAGATTGGAGACTCAGAACACAAGGTAGCACTCCTCACTGACGACATAACCCTAACCAAGACGGACACATCAGTAACACAACTCTTCAAGATTACAGAAGAATACAGGAAAATAACACACTACAAAATACCAACAAATCACAAGTCAGAATACCAGACGCAGAATTAAAAATCCTTAGACAGAAATACAACCTGGACTGGCAGAAGCAAAACATAACGTATCTAGGAATCCAACTAACATTCCCCTCTAAAAAACTATACAAAACTAACTCTGCTCCCCTTAACAACAATATCAAAGCGCTATATATAAAATATTCAAGACACCAACTCACATGGTTTGGCCGAATAGCCTCATTCAAGATGATAATACTCCCCAAATCTCTATACCTGTTCAGAACGGTTCCAATAAACATACCAAATACTTTCTTTAAAAAAAACTATAAGAATCTTCAGGACTTAATTTGGCAACAGAAAAAAAACAAGAATACCGTTATCTACCATGACCAAACATAAAAAAGCAGGAGGGCCGGGGTTACCAGACATAAAGGACTACCACAAGACAACAATACTCGACCAACTCAAACACTGGTGGCTGGATCCAACCCATAAAGTGTGGGTAACAATTGAGAAACATTATGACAACACATCATTAATAAACAGAATGATTGCTGGAATATGGAGCACGGACCCCCCTCACCCAAAACTACAAACAATGAGAACATCAGACACAACATGGGGAAATATGATCAAAAACAAAACCAACTCCAAAGAAAGTATCTTACACCGCATCCCACCAAGCTTCCTAGAGAACCAGAACACAAAGCTGGAAACATGGAGACAAAAAGGACTGGAAACCTTCAAAGACATTCTCAACCCGAACGGCCTGATAGACTCCAGACACCTCATATCCACTAATGGTCTCCCAAGATATCCTCAACCCGAACAGCCTGATAGACTCCAGACACCTCATATCCACTAAGGGTCAAAACCCAAGATATCCTCAACCCGAACGGCCTGATAGACTCCAGACACCTCATATCCACTAAGGGTCTCCCAAGATATCCTCAACCCGAACGGCCTGATAGACTCCAGACACCTCATATCCACTAATGGTCTCCCAAGATATCCTCAACCCGAACAGCCTGATAGACTCCAGACACCTCATATCCACTAAGGGTCAAAACCCAAGATATCCTCAACCCGAACGGCCTGATAGACTCCAGACACCTCATATCCACTAAGGGTCTCCCAAGATATCCTCAACCCGAACGGCCTGATAGACTCCAGACACCTCATATCCACTAATGGTCTCCCAAGATATCCTCAACCCGAACAGCCTGATAGACTCCAGACACCTCATATCCACTAAGGGTCAAAACCCAAGATATCCTCAACCCGAACGGCCTGAGACTCCAGACACCTCATATCCACTAAGGGTCAAAACCCAAGATATCCTCAACCCGAACGGCCTGATAGACTCCAGACACCTCATATCCACTAAGGGTCTCCCAAGATATCCTCAACCCGAACGGCCTGATAGACTCCAGACACCTCATATCCACTAAGGGTCTCCCAAGATATCCTCAACCCGAACGGCCTGATAGACTCCAGACACCTCATATCCACTAAGGGTCAAAACCCAAGATATCCTCAACCCGAACGGCCTGATAGACTCCAGACACCTCATATCCACTAAGGGTCAAAACCCAAGATATCCTCAACCCGAACGGCCTGAGACTCCAGACACCTCATATCCACTAAGGGTCTCCCAAGATATCCTCAACCCGAACGGCCTGATAGACTCCAGACACCTCATATCCACTAAGGGTCAAAACCCAAGATATCCTCAACCCGAACAGCCTGATAGACTCCAGACACCTCATATCCACTAAGGGTCAAAACCCAAGATATCCTCAACCCGAACGGCCTGAGACTCCAGACACCTCATATCCACTAAGGGTCAAAACCCAAGATATCCTCAACCCGAACGGCCTGATAGACTCCAGACACCTCATATCCACTAAGGGTCAAAACCCAAGATATCCTCAACCCGAACGGCCTGATAGACTCCAGACACCTCATATCCACTAAGGGTCTCCCAAGATATCCTCAACCCGAACGGCCTGATAGACTCCAGACACCTCATATCCACTAAGGGTCTCCCAAGATATCCTCAACCCGAACGGCCTGATAGACTCCAGACACCTCATATCCACTAAGGGTCAAAACCCAAGATATCCTCAACCCGAACGGCCTGATAGACTCCAGACACCTCATATCCACTAAGGGTCAAAACCCAAGATATCCTCAACCCGAACGGCCTGAGACTCCAGACACCTCATATCCACTAAGGGTCTCCCAAGATATCCTCAACCCGAACGGCCTGATAGACTCCAGACACCTCATATCCACTAAGGGTCAAAACCCAAGATATCCTCAACGCGAACAGCCTGATAGACTCCAGACACCTCATATCCACTAAGGGTCAAAACCCAAGATATCCTCAACCCGAACGGCCTGAGACTCCAGACACCTCATATCCACTAAGGGTCAAAACCCAAGATATCCTCAACCCGAACGGCCTGATAGACTCCAGACACCTCATATCCACTAAGGGTCAAAACCCAAGATATCCTCAACCCGATCAGCCTGATAGACTCCAGACACCTCATATCCACTAAGGGTCAAAACCCAAGATATCCTCAACCCGAACGGCCTGAGACTCCAGACACCTCATATCCACTAAGGGTCAAAACCCAAGATATCCTCAACCCGAACGGCCTGATAGACTCCAGACACCTCATATCCACTAAGGGTCTCCCAAGATATCCTCAACCCGAACGGCCTGATAGACTCCAGACACCTCATATCCACTAAGGGTCTCCCAAGATATCCTCAACCCTAACGGCCTGATAGACTCCAGACACCTCATATCCACTAAGGGTCTCCCAAGATATCCTCAACCCGAACGGCCTGATAGACTCCAGACACCTCATATCCACTAAGGGTCAAAACCCAAGATATCCTCAACCCGAACGGCCTGATAGACTCCAGACACCTCATATCCACTAAGGGTCAAAACCCAAGATATCCTCAACCCGAACGGCCTGAGACTCCAGACACCTCATATCCACTTAGGGTCTCCCAAGATATCCTCAACCCGAACGGCCTGATAGACTCCAGACACCTCATATCCACTAAGGGTCAAAACCCAAGATATCCTCAACCCGAACGGCCTGAGACTCCAGACAACTTATATCCACTAAGGGTCTCCCAAGATATCCTTAACCCGAACGGCCTGATAGACTCCAAACACCTCATATCCACTAAGGGTCAAAACCCAAGATATCCTCAACCCGAACGGCCTGATAGACTCCAGACACCTCATATCCACTAAGGGTCAAAACCCAAGATATCCTCAACCCGAACGGCCTGAGACTCCAGACACCTCATATCCACTAAGGGTCAAAACCCAAGATATCCTCAACCCGAACGGCCTGATAGACTCCAGACACCTCATATCCACTAAGGGTCTCCCAAGATATCCTCAACCCGAACGGCCTGATAGACTCCAGACACCTCATATCCACTAAGGGTCAAAACCCAAGATATCCTCAACCCGAACTGCCTGATAGACTCCAGACACCTCATATTCACTAAAGGTCAAAACCCAAGATATCCTCAACCCGAACGGCCTGAGACTCCAGACACCTCATATCCACTAAGGGTCTCCCAAGATATCCTCAACCCGAACGGCCTGATAGACTCCAGACACCTCATATCCACTAAGGGTCTCCCAAGATATCCTCAACCCGAACGGCCTGATAGACTCCAGACACCTCATATCCACTAAGGGTCAAAACCCAAGATATCCTCAACCCGAATGGCCTGATAGACTCCAGACACCTCATATCCACTAAGGGTCAAAACCCAAGATATCCTCAACCCGAACGGCCTGAGACTCCAGACACCTCATATCCACTAAGGGTCTCCCAAGATATCCTCAACCCGAACGGCCTGATAGACTCCAGACACCTCATATCCACTAAGGGTCAAAACCCAAGATATCCTCAACCCGAACGGCCTGAGACTCCAGACAACTTATATCCACTAAGGGTCTCCCAAGATATCCTCAACCCGAACGGCCTGATAGACTCCAGACACCTCATATCCACTAAGGGTCCACAAAGGGTCTCCCAAGATATCCTCAACCCGAACGGCCTGATAGACTCCAGACACCTCATATCCACTAAGGGTCAAAACCCAAGATATCCTCAACCCGAACGGCCTGATAGACTCCAGACACCTCATATCCACTAAGGGTC
This sequence comes from Engystomops pustulosus, assembly GCF_040894005.1. NCBI lineage: Eukaryota > Metazoa > Chordata > Amphibia > Anura > Leptodactylidae > Engystomops > Engystomops pustulosus. The sequence goes on from NW_027284996.1 coordinate 84,084, forward strand.
TCCCAAGATATCCTCAACCCGAACGGCCTGATAGACTCCAGACACCTCATATCCACTAAGGGTCTCCCAAGATATCCTCAACCCGAATGGCCTGATAGACTCCAGACACCTCATATCCACTAAGGGTCAAAACCCAAGATATCCTCAACCCGAACGGCCTGATAGACTCCAGACACCTCATATCCACTAAGGGTCAAAACCCAAGATATCCTCAACCCGAACGGCCTGATAGACTCCAGACACCTCATATCCACTAAGGGTCAAAACCCAAGATATCCTCAACCCGAACGGCCTGAGACTCCAGACACCTCATATCCACTAAGGGTCTCCCAAGATATCCTCAACCCGAACGGCCTGATAGACTCCAGACACCTCATATCCACTAAGGGTCAAAACCCAAGATATCCTCAACCCGAACGGCCTGAGACTCCAGACAACTTATATCCACTAAGGGTCTCCCAAGATATCCTTAACCCGAACGGCCTGATAGACTCCAGACACCTCATATCCACTAAGGGTCAAAACCCAAGATATCCTCAACCCGAACGGCCTGATAGACTCCAGACACCTCATATCCACTAATGGTCTCCCAAGATATCCTCAACCCGAACGGCCTGATAGACTCCAGACACCTCATATCCACTAAGGGTCTCCCAAGATATCCTCAACCCGAACGGCCTGATAGACTCCAGACACCTCATATCCACTAAGGGTCAAAACCCAAGATATTCTCAACCCGAACGGCCTGATAGACTCCAGACACCTCATATCCACTAAGGGTCAAAACCCAAGATATCCTCAACTCGAACGGCCTGATAGTGGATATGAGGTGTCTGGAGTCTATCAGGCCGTTCGAGTTGAGGATATCTTGGGTTTTGACCCTTAGTGCAGTGATCTTCAACCTGTGTGCCGCGGCACACTAGTGTGCCGCGACACATGGTTGAGTGTGCTGCGGGGAAAGTTCCCCGAACTATGGTGCCCCGGCGTAGTGCTGCCGCCGCGCCCCCGTGTTTCTGCCCCATACTTACCTACAAGCCCCGCGTCGGCGATCCGCCCATTTTCTGTAGCTCCTGCACCGCGCGGCCCATGTCACGTGACTGACGCGACCTGACGTCAGGTCGCGTAAGTCACGTGACCAGAGGCGCGTGGTGCAGGAGCTACAGAAGGTGGGCAGATCGCCATTAGGAGTGAAGTTACGCGGAAGAAGACATCAAGGGTAAGTATATAAGGTTATTATTTGTATAGGGAAGGAAGCTAGGGTCTTTTTTTTTATTAGTAAATGGAGGCTGGGGCTTTTTATTAGTTAAGGGGGGCCTCTAGGGCCTTTTAATTAGTAAAGGGGGGCCGCTAGGGGCTCTTAATTAGTAAAGGGAGGCCGCTAGGGCCTTTTAATTAGTAAAGGGGGGCCTCTAGGGCCTTTTAATTAGTAAAGGGGGGCCTCTAGGGTCTTTTAATTAGTAAAGGAAGGCCGTTAGGGGCTCTTAATTAGTAAAGGGAGGCCGCTAGGGGCTCTTAATTAGTAAAGGGAGGCCGCTAGGGGCTCTTAATTAGTAAAGGGAGGCCGCTAGGGGCTCTTAATTAGTAACGGGAGGCCGCTAGGGGCTCTTAATTAGTAAAGGGAGGCCGCTAGGGGCTCTTAATTAGTAAAGGGAGGCCGCTAGAGGTTTTTATTAGTAAAGGGAGGCCGCTATGGGTTTTTTATTAGTAAAGGGAGGCCGCTAGGGGTTTTTTATTAGTAAAGGGAGGCCTTTTATGACTGTTTTAGTGTCATTTTGTGCTATTTTGGTTGGTGGTGTGCCCCAGGATTTTCTAAGTATAGTGTGCCGCGGCTCAAAAAAGGTTGAAAATAACTGCCTTAGTGGATATGAGGTGTCTGGAGTCTAAGGGCACCCAGTGACCTCCTCAGCAGCACCCAGGTGTGTGACACCCAGCACCCAGTGACCTCCTCAGCAGCACCCAGGTGTGTGACACCCAGCACCCAGTGACCTCCTCAGCAGGGGCTTCTCCTGGAGGGGATCCCCCAGTGCGGGTCTCCTGCTGCACCCCTGTAATTCTGCACAGTATCCCCCTCAGATACTGTGCAGAATTACATGGGGGACACTTGTCTGTAGTATCTGCAACATTCTGCAAACTTCTTTTGCTCTTGCTCTGAGCTCAGGATTCTGCAGAATGTTTTGTAAATAGAAGGTGATGAACTGTAAATAGAGTCTGCAGCTCCTGTCTGTAATGTATCTAATGTGTGTATTAGGGTACATTCACACAGCGGTATGCCCGCCGTGTGCTGGAGAGGAGGAGGAGGTGACCCCTCCTCCCTCCATAGAGAATAGCGGCGCACGGTCGCACACGCCAAAAGATAGAGCATGCTCTATCTTTTTGCGGTGTGCGGGCCGGATCTGCGCGCCGCTATTGCTGTCTATGGGGACGTACATGCGGCCGCAAATTTGCGGCCGCATGTACGTCCCCGCAGAAGGCCATGTGAATAAGCCCTTATCTGTACTAGTGTCTGCAGTGTATGTAATGTGTGTATTATCTGTACTAGTGTCTGCAGTGTATGTAATGTCTGTATTATCTGTACTAGTGTCTGTAGTGTATGTAATGTCTGTATTATCTGTACTAGTGTCTGCAGTGTATGTAATGTCTGTATTATCTGTACTAGTGTCTGCAGTGTATGTAATGTCTGTATTATCTGTACTAGTGTCTGCAGTGTATGTAATGTGTGTATTATCTGTACTAGTGTCTGCAGTGTATGTAATGTCTGTATTATCTGTACTAGTGTCTGCAGTGTATGTAATGTCTGTATTATCTGTACTAGTGTATGCAGTGTATGTAATGTCTGTATTATCTGTACTAGTGTCTGCAGTGTATGTAATGTCTGTATTATCTGTACTAGTGTCTGCAGTGTATGTAATGTGTGTATTATCTGTACTAGTGTCTGCAGTGTATGTAATGTCTGTATTATCTGTACTAGTGTCTGCAGTGTATGTAATGTGTGTATTATCTGTACTAGTGTCTGCAGTGTATGTAATGTGTGTATTATCTGTACTAGTGTCTGCAGTGTATGTAATGTGTGTATTATCTGTACTAGTGTCTGTAGTGTATGTAATGTCTGTATTATCTGTACTAGTGTCTGCAGTGTATGTAATGTCTGTATTATCTGTACTAGTGTCTGCAGTGTATGTAATGTGTGTATTATCTGTACTAGTGTCTGCAGTGTATGTAATGTCTGTATTATCTGTACTAGTGTATGCAGTGTATATAATGTCTGTATTGTCTGTATTATCTGTACTAGTGTCTGCAGTGTATGTAATGTGTGTATTATCTGTACTAGTGTCTGCAGTGTATGTAATGTGTGTATTATCTGTACTAGTGTCTGCAGTGTATGTAATGTCTGTATTATCTGTACTAGTGTATGCAGTGTATGTAATGTCTGTATTATCTGTACTAGTGTCTGCAGTGTATGTAATGTCTGTATTATCTGTACTAGTGTCTGCAGTGTATGTAATGTGTGTATTATCTGTACTAGTGTCTGCAGTGTATGTAATGTCTGTATTATCTGTACTAGTGTCTGCAGTGTATGTAATGTCTGTATTATCTGTACTAGTGTCTGCAGTGTATGTAATGTCTGTATTATCTGTACTAGTGTCTGCAGTGTATGTAATGTCTGTATTATCTGTACTAGTGTCTGCAGTGTATGTAATGTCTGTATTATCTGTACTAGTGTATGCAGTGTATGTAATGTCTGTATTATCTGTACTAGTGTCTGCAGTGTATGTAATGTCTGTATTATCTGTACTAGTGTCTGCAGTGTATGTAATGTCTGTATTATCTGTACTAGTGTCTGCAGTGTATGTAATGTCTGTATTATATGTACTAGTGTCTGTATTATCTGTACTAGTGTCTGCAGTGTATGTAGTGTCTGTATTATATGTACTAGTGTCTGTAGTGTATGTAATGTCTGTATTATCTGTACTAGTGTCTGCAGTGTATGTAATGTCTGTATTATCTGTACTAGTGTCTGCAGTGTATGTAATGTCTGTATTATCTGTACTAGTGTCTGAAGTGTATGTAATGTCTGTATTATCTGTACTAGTGTCTGCAGTGTATATAGTGTCTGTATTATCTGTACTAGTGTCTGCAGTGTATGTAATGTCTGTATTATCTGTACTAGTGTCTGCAGTGTATGTAGTGTCTGTATTATCTGTACTAGTGTCTGCAGTGTATGTAATGTCTGTATTATCTGTACTAGTGTCTGCAGTGTATGTAGTGTTTGTATTATCTGTACTAGTGTCTGCAGTGTATGTAGTGTCTGTATTATTTGTACTAATGTCTGCAGTGTATGTAATGTCTGTATTATCTGTACTAGTGTCTGCAGTGTATGTAATGTCTGTATTATCTGTACTAGTGTCTGCAGTGTATGTAATGTCTGTATTATCTGTACTAGTGTCTGCAGTGTATGTAATGTCTGTATTATCTGTACTAGTGTCTGAAGTGTATGTAATGTCTGTATTATCTGTACTAGTGTCTGCAGTGTATATAGTGTCTGTATTATCTGTACTAGTGTCTGCAGTGTATGTAATGTCTGTATTATCTGTACTAGTGTCTGCAGTGTATGTAGTGTCTGTATTATCTGTACTAGTGTCTGCAGTGTATGTAATGTCTGTATTATCTGTACTAGTGTCTGCAGTGTATGTAGTGTTTGTATTATCTGTACTAGTGTCTGCAGTGTATGTAGTGTCTGTATTATTTGTACTAATGTCTGCAGTGTATGTAATGTCTGTATTATCTGTACTAGTGTCTGCAGTGTATGTAATGTCTGTATTATCTGTACTAGTGTCTGCAGTGTATGTAATGTCTGTATTATCTGTACTAGTGTCTGCAGTGTATGTAATGTCTGTATTATCTGTACTAGTGTCTGAAGTGTATGTAATGTCTGTATTATCTGTACTAGTGTCTGCAGTGTATATAGTGTCTGTATTATCTGTACTAGTGTCTGCAGTGTATGTAATGTCTGTATTATCTGTACTAGTGTCTGCAGTGTATGTAATGTCTGTATTATCTGTACTAGTGTCTGCAGTGTATGTAATGTCTGTATTATCTGTACTAGTGTCTGCAGTGTATGTAATGTCTGTATTATCTGTACTAGTGTCTGCAGTGTATGTAATGTCTGTATTATCTGTTCTAGTGTCTGCAGTGTATGTAATGTCTGTATTATCTGTACTAGTGTCTGCAGTGTATGTAATGTCTGTATTATCTGTACTAGTGTCTGCAGTGTATGTAGTGTCTATATTATCTGTACTAGTGTCTGCAGTGTATGTAATGTCTGTATTATCTGTACTAGTGTCTGCAGTGTATGTAGTGTCTGTATTATCTGTACTAGTGTCTGCAGTGTATGTAATGTCTGTATTATCTGTACTAGTGTCTGCAGTGTATGTAATGTCTGTATTATCTGTACTAGTGTCTGCAGTGTATGTAATGTATCTATTATCTGTACTAGTGTCTGTAGTGTATGTAATGTCTGTATTATCTGTACTAGTGTCTGCAGTGTATGTAATGTCTGTATTATCTGTACTAGTGTCTGTAGTGTATGTAGTGTCTGTATTATCTGTACTAGTGTCTGCAGTGTATGTAATGTCTGTATTATCTGTACTGGTGTCTGCAGTGTATGTAATGTCTGTATTATCTGTACTAGTGTCTGCAGTGTATGTAATGTGTGTATTATCTGTACTAGTGTCTGCAGTGTATGTAATGTCTGTATTATCTGTACTAGTGTCTGCAGTGTATGTAATGTCTGTATTATCTGTACTAGTGTCTGCAGTGTATGTAATGTCTGTATTATCTGTACTAGTGTCTGCAGTGTATGTAATGTCTGTATTATCTGTTCTAGTGTCTGCAGTGTATGTAATGTCTGTATTATCTGTACTAGTGTCTGCAGTGTATGTAATGTCTGTATTATCTGTACTAGTGTCTGCAGTGTATGTAATGTCTGTATTATCTGTACTAGTGTCTGCAGTGTATGTAATGTCTGTATTATCTGTACTAGTGTCTGCAGTGTATGTAATGTCTGTATTATCTGTACTACTGTCTGCAGTGTATGTAATGTCTGTATTATCTGTACTAGTGTATGCAGTGTATGTAATGTCTGTATTATCTGTACTAGTGTCTGCAGTGTATGTAATGTCTGTATTATCTGTACTAGTGTCTGCAGTCTATGTAATGTCTGTATTATCTGTACTAGTGTCTGCAGTGTATGTAATGTCTGTATTATCTGTACTACTGTCTGCAGTGTATGTAATGTCTGTATTATCTGTACTAGTGTATGCAGTGTATGTAATGTCTGTATTATCTGTACTAGTGTCTGTAGTGTATGTAGTGTCTGTATTATCTGTACTAGTGTCTGTAGTGTATGTAATGTCTGTATTATCTGTACTAGTGTCTGCAGTGTATGTAATGTCTGTATTATCTGTACTAGTGTCTGCAGTGTATGTAATGTCTGTATTATCTGTACTAGTGTCTGCAGTGTATGTAATGTCTGTATTATCTGTACTACTGTCTGCAGTGTATGTAATGTCTGTATTATCTGTACTAGTGTCTGCAGTGTATGTAATGTCTGTATTATCTGTACTAGTGTATGCAGTGTATGTAATGTCTGTATTATCTGTACTAGTGTCTGCAGTGTATGTAATGTCTGTATTATCTGTACTAGTGTCTGCAGTGTATGTAATGTCTGTATTATCTGTACTACTGTCTGCAGTGTATGTAATGTCTGTATTATCTGTACTAGTGTATGCAGTGTATGTAATGTCTGTATTATCTGTACTAGTGTCTGTAGTGTATGTAGTGTCTGTATTATCTGTACTAGTGTCTGTAGTGTATGTAATGTCTGTATTATCTGTACTAGTGTCTGCAGTGTATGTAATGTGTGTATTATCTGTACTGGTGTCTGCAGTGTATGTAATGTCTGTATTATCTGTACTAGTGTCTGCAGTGTATGTAATGTCTGTATGATCTGTACTAGTGTCTGCAGTGTATGTAATGTCTGTATTATCTGTACTAGTGTCTGCAGTGTATCTCATGTCTGTATTATCTGTACTAGTGTCTGCAGTGTATGTAATGTGTGTATTATCTGTACTAGTGTCTGCAGTGTATGTAATGTCTGTGTTACCTGTACTAGTGTCTGCAGTGTATGTAATGTCTGTATTATCTGTACTAGTGTCTGCAGTGTATGTAATGTGTGTATTATCTGTACTAGTGTCTGCAGTGTATGTAATGTCTGTATTATCTGTACTAGTGTCTGCAGTGTATGTAATGTCTGTATGATCTGTACTAGTGTCTGCAGTGTATGTAATGTCTGTATTATCTGTACTATTGTCTGCAGTGTATCTCATGTCTGTATTATCTGTACTAGTGTCTGCAGTGTATGTAATGTGTGTATTATCTGTACTAGTGTCTGCAGTGTATGTAATGTCTGTATTATCTGTACTAGTGTCTGCAGTGTATGTAATGTCTGTATGATCTGTACTAGTGTCTGCAGTGTATGTAATGTCTGTATTATCTGTACTAGTGTATGCAGTGTATGTAGTGTCTGTATTATCTGTACTAGTGTCTGCAGTGTATGTAATGTCTGTATTATCTGTACTAGTGTCTGCAATGTATGTAATGTCTGTATTATCTGTACTAGTGTCTGTAGTGTATGTAGTGTCTGTATTATCTGTACTAGTGTCTGCAGTGTATGTAATGTCTCTATTATCTGTACCAGTGTCTGCAGTGTATGTAGTGTCTGTATTATCTGTACTAGTGTCTGCAGTGTATGTAATGTCTGTATTATCTGTACTAGTGTCTGCAGTGTATGTAATGTCTGTATTATCTGTACTAGTGTCTGCAGTGTATGTAATGTCTGTATTATCTGTACTAGTGTCTGCAGTGTATGTAATGTCTGTATTATCTGTACTAGTGTCTGCAGTGTATGTAGTGTCTGTATTATCTGTACTAGTGTCTGCAGTGTATGTAATGTCTGTATTATCTGTACTAGTGTCTGCAGTGTATGTAATGTCTGTATTATCTGTACTAGTGTCTGCAGTGTATGTAATGTCTGTATTACCTGTACTAGTGTCTGCAGTGTATGTAATGTCTGTATTATCTGTACTAGTGTCTGCAGTGTATGTAATGTCTGTATTATCTGTACTAGTGTCTTCAGTGTATGTAATGTCTGTATTATCTGTACTAGTGTCTGCAGTGTATGTAATGTCTGTATTATCTGTACTAGTGTCTGCAGTGTATGTAATGTCTGTATTATCTGTACTAGTGTATGCAGTGTATGTAATGTCGGTATTATCTGTACTAGTGTCTGCAGTGTATGTAATGTCTGTATTATCTGTACTAGTGTCTGCAGTGTATGTAATGTCTGTATTATCTGTACTAGTGTCTGCAGTGTATGTAATGTCTGTATTATATGTTCCAGTGTCTGGCTGAGCTTTGCTGCTAGAAATGAGCTGTTCTGCAAAGGGGCTCAGTGCTTTCTTCTCACTTTACGCCAGCTTCGGGCTGGAGTGTTTTTGCGCCTAAATGAAAACGTTGCAAGTGATGAATATCATTAGGCGCAGCAAAAAATCTGGATTGGTAAGATAGATGAGGGAAAGCTGCTTATTTTTGGTGCGCGGCTAATTTGACGTTTAATCGCAAAAATGGCGCAAAAACAGTGCGCCTGAATGAAAAGGCGCAAAAACAACAGAATCAGACCCTGGAAGACGGGGAGAAGGGGAGACGGGGGAGACAGGGAGAAGGGGAGAGGGAGGAGAAGGGGGAGAAGAGGAGAGGGGGGAGACGGGGGAGACAGGGAGAAGGGGAGAGGGAGGAGAAAGGGGAGAAGAGGAGAGGGGGGAGACGGGGGAGAAGGGGGAGACGGGGGAGAAGGGGGAGACAGGGAGAAGGGGGGAGACAGGGAGAAGGGGGGAGACGGGGGAGACGGGGGAGACGGGGGAGAAGGGGGAGACGGGGGAGACAGGGGAGAAGGGGGAGACGGCGGAGACAGGGAGAAGGGGGAGACGGGGGAGACAGGGAGAAGGGGGATACGGGGGAGACGGGGGAGAAGATGGAGACGGGGGAGACGGGGGAGAAGGGGGAGACAGGGGAGATAGGGGAGAAGGGGAGACGGGGGAGAAGGGGAGACGGGGGAGAAGGGGAGAAGGGGAGAAGGGGAGAAGGGGAGAAGGGGAGAAGGGGGAGACGGGGGAGAAGGGGGAGACGGGGGAGAAGGGGGAGAAGGGGAGAGGGGGGAGACGGGGGAGAAGGGGGAGACGGGGGAGACAGGGGAGAAGGGGGAGACGGCGGAGACAGGGAGAAGGGGGAGACGGGGGAGACAGGGAGACAGGGGAGACGGGGGAGACGGGGGAGAAGATGGAGACGGGGGAGAAGGGGGAGACAGGGGAGATGGGGAGAAGGGGAGACAGGGGAGACAGGGGAGACGGGGGAGACGGGGGAGACGGGGGAGACGGGGGAGAAGGGGGAGACGGGGGAGACGGAGAGATTGGGGAGACGGGGGAGAAGGGGAGACGGGGGAGACGGGGGAGATGGGGGAGACGGAGAGATTGGGGAGAAGGGGGAGATGGGGGAGAAGGGGAAGATGGGGGAGAAGGGGGAGACGGGGGAGAAGGGGGAGATGGGGGAGACGGGGGAGAAGGGGGAGACGGGGGAGACGGGGGAGACGGGGGAGACGGGGGAGAAGGGGGAGAAGGGGGAGATGGGGGAGATGGGGGAGACGGGGGAGAAGGGGGAGAAGGGGGAGAAGGGGGAGAAGGGGGAGAAGGGGGAGACGGGGAGAAGGGGGAGACGGGGGAGACGGAGAGATTGGGGAGACGGTGGGAGATGGGGAGACGGGGGAGACGGAGAGATAGGGGAGACGGGGTGTTGGGGTTTGGATCTCATGTGTGGGGAAACGATGAAGGACCCGGTGAGACCCCTCATCCCTGTCTATTCTCAGTTCTGGAGGAATAATAGGGAAATGGCAGAATCCTCCTGCTGGGTCCAGGTTCTGGTGCTGGAGGAGGGGGACACTGGTAAAGGTTTATCAAGGAGTCACATTAGACCAGCGCAGAGTACGACCAGATACAAGTAGTTTAAGACTGTCCAAGGGGCGGAACTACAGCTATGGGGCCTGCAGTGTCAGGGGGCCCCGTCTACCAACCTGACACTAAATAATGGAGGATGTGCACCATGATATACTGCACACTGAATAATATGTATATATCCTGTCTATGTGTGTGTATATGCTCTATATGTGCCTGTACGTGTGTGTGTGACTGAAGAACTGTATGTATGTCTATGTATATAGCTATATAAATGTGTGTGTGTATATCAGTGTAATATGCATAGTGGGCAGAGGAGCCCCATTCAGAAGTTTGCTATAGGGCCCTGTCTCTTCTGGTTACGCCCCTGTTTGCAGCATCTAGACTTTTTTTTATTTACTGATAAGCCACGCCCCCTTATTCCACTTTTTCTTACTGCTCAGAAAATTGACTAAAAATGTAAAATGTAAAATCCCTAATAATTGGGACATTTCAGACAGTGCTTTGGTGCAGACAGCATGAAACTTCTCCACCACCGAATCTCATGGGTTTCGTGTGGAAAGGTGGAGCAGGTTTTAGGAGAGATGTCCCCAGGAAGAAGACGGTTCAGATATTAAGAGAGTGAGAACCTCTCATAGTCCAGAGATAGAACGATTCAAGCTGCCGCCATTCCAGAACTTTTTCCGCCGGTTTTCCCGAATTTTTACAAATTCGGAAATGGGGGGGAGTGGCCGTCAGAAACCCGACGGATTCGGAAAAACCGCTAAATTTAAAAAAAAATTTGTGGCGCAAAAGTAGCACTCACATACAGCAAGACGGAGGAGGTGAATTCTGCCGACATCGGGCGCACGACCTCCCGGCAGAACCCGAATCAGTGTCGAGAACGCGCCGGTGGATCGCGAATGGACCGGGTAAGTAAATCTGCCCCACTGTTCATCAACACGTTCCCAGGTCAGAGCTCGAAAGGGAAATGGCACAGATGGAACATGGACACCGAAAACCAACAATAGTCAGGAACCCTAATAACCAGGGCCAGAGCCAGGGGCAAGGGCCGGGGCCCAGAGCTGCTAGGGGGGCCTACATAAGGCTGTACATAAGGAATCCATGGGGTGTTAGGGGGGCTTATGTAAAATAACCATGAGGGGGCTGTTTGGTGTGATAAACTAGGCAACAGGAGACTTACTTCACTGCAAAGGGGCCCACTGAGGCTCTGTCGCCCAGGGGCCTACTGAAATCTGAAACCGACCCTGCTAATAACCCAGACCATAATGTTTCCCCTCGCATGTTCTGTTGCACCTCCTGAGTATGTGGTCTCAGCACAGTTGGGGTTATTCTAGGGGGATCCCTTTCTTCTCCAGAACCGCACAATCACTTCCAGATGGAATTATCTATATTACCCTTTACAGTCCGGTGGGATGAAGCCCTTGATTTCCACACAGTGGCCGGGAGTCAGGCCCAGATTGTTCAGAACCACGCCCTGCGATGGAGAGAAGCAGAACCAAGTGAGGAGTCTAAATATAGATCAGAATCCACATGTGACTCATATGTAACAGACCCCAGAAACCCCCACCCCAAGACCTGGTAACATCAGGGCGACAAGTCTCAGACAAAGAAACTGCTGAAAGTTTTGTAAAAGTTTCTTCTTCTTATATGGGGAACGGAAAGCAAAGAGTTAAATGCTGCAGACAGAACGTTTCAAATAAGAAGGGATGAAAGAGTTAACATCACGACCGCAGCAGACGCCCAAATATGGGGGAAGAAAACCGCGACAACAGCTGCCGATGAGTCCCTGGCTCTGCGCCCCTTATACAAAGGGAAGAACTTTCTAGAAGAGACACCAGCAGCCCCCACCCCGGGACCTTCACTCACGTCTGCCCTCACCACAGGACCATCACCACAGGACCTTCACTCACATCTGCCCCCACCACAGGACCATCACCACAGGACCTTCACTCACGTCTGCCCCCACCCCGGGACCTTCACTCACGTCTGCCCCCACCACAGGACCATCACCACAGGACCTTCACTCACGTCTGCCCCCACCCCGGGACCTTCACTCACGTCTGCCCCCACCACAGGACCATCACCACAGGACCTTCACTCACGTCTGCCCCCACCCCGGGACCTTCACTCATGTCTGCCCCCACCACAGGACCTTCACTCACGTCTGCCCCCATCCCGGGACCCTCACTCACGTCTGCCCCCACCACAGGACCCTCACTCACGTCTGCCCCCACCACAGGACCATCACCACAGGACCCTCACTCACGTCTGCCCTCATCACAGGACCATCACCACAGGACCCTCACTCACGTCTGCCCCCACCACAGGACCCTCACTCACGTCTGCCCCCACCACAGGACCATCACCACAGGACCCTCACTCACGTCTGCCCCCACCACAGGACCATCACCACAGGACCTTCACTCACGTCTGCCCCCACCACAGGACCATCACCACAGGACCTTCACTCACGTCTGCCCCCACCCCGGGACCTTCACTCACGTTTGCCCCCACCACAGGACCTTCACTCACGTCTGCCCCCATCCCGGGACCCTCACTCACGTCTGCCCCCACCACAGGACCCTCACTCACGTCTGCCCCCACCACAGGACCATCACCACAGGACCCTTACTCACGTCTGCCCCCACCACAGGACCATCACCACAGGACCCTCACTCACGTCTGCCCCCACCCCGGGACCTTCACTCACATCTGCCCCACCACAGGACCATCACCACAGGACCCTCACTCATATCTGCCCCCACCACAGGACCCTCACTCACATCTGCCCCCACCACAGGACCCTCACTCACATCTGCCCCCACCACAGGACCCTCACTCATATCTGCCCCCACCATAGGGACCCTCACTCACGTCTGCCATCGTCCTGCTCCAGAGTCATAAGTCCCAGCAACTGCTCTGCCTTTATATAGTGAAGCCCCGCCCATCACAGAGGGGGTGTGGCCTGCCTTGTGCAGAGCTTGTGGGTGCGTTCACATGTTCAGTTTTTCAGATGCAGTTTACAATGTTCAAACCAGGAGTGGAGTGAGAGAAATAAGGAGGAGAAGCTCCTCTTAATGATATGCTGCCTCTCATTTTGTTCCACCCCTGTTTTTGGCCTCAAAAACACTGAAACACTGAACGTGTGACCCTAAAGCAGAGGTTCACACGTCGCAACTCATTTATCAACATTTTTTGGTTTTCCCTTTTATGCAACTTTTTTGGTAGTGCCCAAAATTGCGACTTTTCACCTTGATTGCGCAATTTTTAAAAATCATTTTCATCATTTTTAAGCGTCATCATGAGGCGCTCCACAGAAAAAAACAAGATGACAAACTTTGTGAAATGGCAAGAAAAATCACAAAAAAAGGTGCAAAATAAGAAAGAAATAGAAAACTAAAAGAGTTTAATAAATGCCCCCTCCCCCGGTTTCTGGTAACCCATTGCATGTGATTCCCTGGAAACACATATGTGTCAGGTCAAGGTCCTCTCCTATTCGCTAGCACTGCATTTATCAGAGAAAAAGAGGAAGCAGGGTGCATGTGGGAGGAGACTGAACAGAAGAGAAGAAGCAGGGTGAATGTGGGAGGAGACTGAACAGAGGAGAAGAGAAGAAGCAGGGTGCATGTGGGAGGAGACTGAACAGACGAGAAGAAGCAGGGTGCATGTGGGAGGACGCTGAACAGAGAAGAAGAGAAGAAGCAGGGTGCATGTGGGAGGAGACTGAACAGAGGAGAAGAGAAGAAGCAGGGTGCATGTGGGAGGAGACTGAACAGAGAAGAGAAGAAGCAGGGTGCATGTGGGAGGAGACTGAACAGAGGAGAAGAGAAGAAGCAGGGTGAATGTGGGAGGAGACTGAACATAGAAGAGAAAAAGCAGGGTGCAAGTGGGAGGAGACTGAACACAGAAGAGAAAAAGCAGGGTGCATGTGGGAGGAGACTGAACACAGAAGAGAAAAAGCAGGGTGCATGTGGGAGGAGACTGAACACAGAAGAGAAAAAGCAGGGTGCATGTGGGAAGAGATTGAACAGAAGAGAATAAGCAGGGTGCATGTGGGAGGAGACTGAACAGAGGAGAAGAGAAGAAGCAGGGTGAGTGTGGGAGGAGACTGAACAGAGGAGAAGAGAAGAAACAGGGTGCATGTGGGAGGACACTGAACAGAGGAGAAGAGACGAAGCAGGGTGCTTGTGGGAAGAGACTGAACAGAGAAGAAGAGAAGAAGCAGGGTGAATGTGGGAGGAGACTGAACAGAGAAGAGAAGAAGCAGGGTGCATGTGGGAGGAGACTGAACAGAGGAGAAGAGAAGAAGCAGGGTGAATGTGGGAGGAGACTGAACATAGAAGAGAAAAAGCAGGGTGCATGTGGGAGGAGACTGAACACAGAAGAGAAAAAGCAGGGTGCATGTGGGAGGAGACTGAACACAGAAGAGAAAAAGCAGGGTGCATGTGGGAGGAGACTGAACACAGAAGAGAAAAAGCAGGGTGCATGTGGGAAGAGATTGAACAGAAGAGAATAAGCAGGGTGCATGTGGGAGGAGACTGAACAGAGGAGAAGAGAAGAAGCAGGGTGAGTGTGGGAGGAGACTGAACAGAGGAGAAGAGAAGAAACAGGGTGCATGTGGGAGGACACTGAACAGAGGAGAAGAGACGAAGCAGGGTGCTTGTGGGAAGAGACTGAACAGAGAAGAAGAGAAGAAGCAGGGTGAATGTGGGAGGAGACTGAACAGAGGAGAAGAGAAGAGGCAGGGTGCATGGGAGAGGAGACTGAACAGAGGGGAGGAAGCAGGGTGCATGTGGGAGGAGACTGAACAGAGAAGAGAAGAAGCAGGGTGCATGTGGGAGGAGACTGAACAGAAAAGAGAAGAAGCAGGGTGCATGTTGGAGGAGACTGAAAAGAGGAGAAGAGAAGTAGCAGGGTGAATGTGGGAGGAGACTGAAAAGAGAAGACGGGAAGAAGCAGGGTGCATGTGGGAGGAGACTGAACAGAGAAGAGAAGAATCAGGGTGCATGTGGGAGAACACTGAACAGAGAAGACGGGAAGAATCAGGGTGCATGTTGGAGGAGACTGAACAGAAAAGAGAAGAAGCAGGGTGCATGTTGGAGGAGACTGAAAAAAGGAGAAGAGAAGTAGCAGGGTGAATGTGGGAGGAGACTGAAAAGAGGAGAAGAATCAGGGTGCATGCGCGAGGAGACTGAACAGAAGAGAAGAAGCAGGGTACATGTGGGAGGAGACTGAACAGAAGAGAAGAAGCAGGGTGAATGTGGGAGGAGACTGAACAGAGGAGAAGAGAAGAAGCAGGGTGCATGTGGGAGGAGACTGAACAGAAGAAAAGAGAAGAAGCAGGGTGCATGTGGGAAGAGATTGAACAGAAGAGAATGAGCAGGGTGCATGTGGGAGGAGACTGAACAGAGGAGAAGAGAAGAAGCAGGGTGAGTGTGGGAGGAGACTGAACAGAGGAGAAGAGAAGAAACAGGGTGCATGTGGGAGGACACTGAACAGAGGAGAAGAGACAAAGCAGGGTGCTTGTGGGAAGAGACTGAACAGAGAAGAAGAGAAGAAGCAGGGTGAATGTGGGAGGAGACTGAACAGAGGAGAAGAGAAGAGGCAGGGTGCATGGGAGAGGAGACTGAACAGAGGGGAGGAAGCAGGGTGCATGTGGGAGGAGACTGAACAGAGAAGAGAAGAAGCAGGGTGCATGTGGGAGGAGACTGAACAGAAAAGAGAAGAAGCAGGGTGCATGTTGGAGGAGACTGAAAAGAGGAGAAGAGAAGTAGCAGGGTGAATGTGGGAGGAGACTGAAAAGAGAAGACGGGAAGAAGCAGGGTGCATGTGGGAGGAGACTGAACAGAGAAGAGAAGAATCAGGGTGCATGTGGGAGAACACTGAACAGAGAAGACGGGAAGAATCAGGGTGCATGTGGGAGGAGACTGAACAGAAAAGAGAAGAAGCAGGGTGCATGTTGGAGGAGACTGAAAAAAGAAGAAGAGAAGTAGCAGGGTGCATGTGGGAGGAGACTGAAAAGAGGAGAAGAATCAGGGTGCATGCGCAAGGAGACTGAACAGAAGAGAAGAAGCAGGGTACATGTGGGAGGAGACTGAACAGAAGAGAAGAAGCAGGGTGAATGTGGGAGGAGACTGAACAGAGGAGAAGAGAAGAAGCAGGGTGCATGTGGGAGGAGACTGAACAGAAGAAAAGAGAAGAAGCAGGGTGCATGTGGGAGGAGACTGAACAGAGGAGAAGAGAAGAAGCAGGGTGCATGTGGGAGGAGACTGAACAGAAGAGAAGAAGCAGGGTGAATGTGGGAGGAGACTGAACAGAGGAGAAGAGAAGAAGCAGGGTGCATGTGGGAGGAGACTGAACAGAGAAGAGAAGAAGCAGTGTGCATGCGGGAGAAGACTGAACAGAGAAGAGAAGTAGCAGGGTGCATGTGGGAGGAGACTGAACACAGAAGAGAGAAAGCAGGGTGCATGTGGGAGGAGACTGAACACAGAAGAGAAGAAGCAGGGTGCATGTGGGAGGAGACTGAACAGAGAAGAGAAAAAGCAGGGTGCATGTGGGAAGAGACTGAACAGAAGAGAATAAGCAGGGTGCATGTGGGAGGAGACTGAACAGAGGAGAAGAGAAGAAGCAGGGTGAATGTGGGAGGAGACTGAACAGAGGAGAAGAGAAGAAACAGGGTGCATGTGGGAGGACACTGAACAGAGGAGAAGAGAAGAAGCAGGGTGCTTGTGGGAAGAGACTGAACAGAGAAGAAGAGAAGAAGCAGGGTGCATGGGAGAGGAGACTGAACAGAGAAGAAGAGAAGAATCAGGGTGCATGGGAGAGGAGACTGAACAGAGAAGAGAAGAAGCAGGGTGAATGTGGGAGGAGACTGAACAGAGGAGAAGAGAAGAAGCAGGGTGTATGGGAGAGGAGACTGAACAGAGGGGAGGAAGCAGGGTCCATGTGGGAGGAGACTGAACAGAGAAGAGAAGAAGCAGGGTGCATGTGGGAGGAGAATGAACAGAAAAGAGAAGAAGCAGGGTGCATGTGGGAGGAGACTGAACAGAAAAGAGAAGAAGCAGGGTGCATGTTGGAGGAGACTGAAAAGAGGAGAAGAGAAGAAGCAGGGTGCATGTGGGAGGAGACTGAAAAGAGAAGACGGGAAGAAGCAGGTTGCATGTGGGAGAAGACTGAACAGAGAAGAGAAGAATCAGGGTGCATGTGGGAGGACACTGAACAGAGAAGACGGGAAGAATAAGGGTGCATGTGGGAGGAGACTGAACAGAAAAGAGAAGAAGCAGGGTGCATGTTGGAGGAGACTGAAAAGAGGAGAAGAGAAGTAGCAGGGTGAATGTGGGAGGAGACTGAAAAGAGGAGAAGAGAACAAGCAGGGTGCATGAGGGAGTACACTAAACAGAGGAGAAGAGAAGAAGCAGGGTGCATGTGGGAGGAGACTGAAAAGAGGAGAAGAGAAGTAGCAGGGTGAATGTGGGAGGAGACTGAAAAGAGAAGACGGGAAGTAGCAGGGTGCATGTGGGAGAAGACTGAACAGAGAAGAGAAGAATCAGGGTGCATGTGGGAGGACACTGAACAGAGAAGACGGGAAGAATCAGGGTGCATGTGGGAGGAGACTGAACAGAAAAGAGAAGAAGCAGGGTGCATGTTGGAGGAGACTGAAAAGAGGAGAAGAGAAGTAGCAGGGTGAATGTGGGAGGAGACTGAAAAGAGGCGAAGAGAACAAGCAGGATGCATGAGGGAGTACACTAAACAGAGGAGAAGAGAAGAAGCAGGGTGCATGTGGGAGGAGACTGAACAGAGGAGAAGAGAAGAAGCAGGGTGCATGTGGGAGGAGACTGAACAGAGGAGAAGAGAAGTAGTAGGGTGCATGCGGGAGGAGACTGAACAGAGAGAAGAAGCTGGGTGCATGTGGTTGGAGACTGAACAGAGAAGAAGCAGGGTGCATGCGGGAAGAGACTGAACAAAGAAGAAGCAGGGTGCATGTGGGAAGAGACTGAACAGAGGAGAAGAGAAGAAGCAGGGTGCATGTCGGAGAATGCTGAACAGAGAAGAAGAGAAGAAGCAGGGTGCAAGTGGGAGGAGACTGAACAGAAGAGAAGAGAAGTAGCAGGGTGCATGTGGGAGGAGACTGAACAGAGGAGAAGAGAAGAAGCAGGGTGCATGTGGGAGGAGACTGAACAGAGGGGAGGAAGCAGGGTGCATGTGGGAGGAGACTGAACCTAGGAGAAGAGAAGAGAAGAAACAGGGTGCATGTGGGAGGACACTGAACAGAGGAGAATAGAAGAATCAGGGTGCATGTGGGAGGACACTGAACAGAGAAGACGGGAAGAAGCAGGGTGCATGTGGGAGGAGACTGAACAGAGAAGACGGGAAGAAGCAGGGTGCATGTGGGAGAAGACTGAACAGAGAAGAGAAGAATCAGGGTGCATGTGGGAGGACACTGAACAGAGAAGACGGGAAGAAGCAGGGTGCATGTGGGAGGAGACTGAACAGAGAAAAGAAGAAGCAGGGTGCATGTGGGAGGACACTGAACAGAGAAGAAGAGAAGAATCAGGGTGCATGCAGGAGAAAACTGAACAGAGGAGAAGAGAAGAAGCAGGGTGCATGTGGGAGGAGACTGAACAGAGAAGACGGGAAGAATCAGGGTGCATGCAGGAGGAGACTGAACAGAGGAGAAGAGAAGAAGAAGGATGCATGTGAGAGGAGGCTGAACAGAGAAGAGAAGAAGCAGGGTGCATGTGGGAGGAGACTGAATAAAGGAGAAGAGAAGAAGCAAAGTGCATGCGGGAGGAGACTGAACAGAAGATAAGAAGCAGGGTGCATGTGGGAGGAGACTGAACAGAGGAGATGAGAAGAAGCAGGGTGCAAGCGGGAGGAGACTGAACAGAGGAGAAGATAAGAATCAGGGTGCATGTGGGAGGACACTGAACAGAGAAGACGGGAAGAATCAGGGTGCATGCAGGAGGAGACTGAAGAGAGTAGAAGAGAAGAATCAGGATGCATGTGGGAGGAGACTGAACAGAGAAGAGAAGAAGCGGGGTGCATGTGGGAGGAGACTGAACAGAGAAGAGAAGAAGCAGGGTGCATGTGGGAGGAGACTGAATAGAGGAGAAGAGAAGAAGCAGGGTGCATGTAGGAGGAGACTGAACAGAGGAAAAGAGAAGAATCAGGGTGCATGCGTGAGGAGACTGAACAGAAGAGAAGAAGCAGGGTGCATGTGGGAGGAGACTGAACAGAGGAGAAGAAGCAGGGTGCATGTGGGAGGAGACTGAACAGAAGAGAAGAAGCAGGGTGCATGTGGGAGGAGACTGAACAGAAGAGAAGAAGCAGGGTGCAAGTGGGAGGAGACTGAACAGAAGAGAAGAAGCAGGGTGCATGTGGGAGGAGACTGAACAGAGGAGAATAAAAGAAGCAGGGTGAATGCGGGAGGAGACTGAACAGAGAAGAAGAGAAGAATCAGGGTGCATGCGGGAGGAGACTGAACAGAAGAGAAGAAGCAGGTTGCATGTGGGAGGAGATTGAACAGAGGAAAAGAGAAGAATCAGGGTGCATGCGGGAGGAGACTGAACAGAGGAGAATAGAAGAAGCAGGGTGAATGTGGGAGGAGACTGAACAGAGAAGAGAGGAAGCAGGGTGCATGCGGGAGGAGACTGAACAGAGAAGAAGCAGGGTGCATGCGGGAAGAGACTGAACAGAGGAGAAGAGAAGAAGCAGGGTGCATGTGGGAGGAAGCTGAACAGAGAAGAAGAGAAGAAGCAGGGTGTATGTGGGAGGAGACTGAACAGAGGAGAAGAGAAGTAGCAGGGTGCATGTGGGAGGAGACTGAACAGAGGAGATTAGAAGAAGCAGCGTGTATGTGGAAGGAGACAGAACAGAGGAGAAGAGAAGAATCAGGGTGCATGTGGGAGGAGACTGAACAGAGGAGAAGAGAAGAAGCATGGTGCATGTGGGTGGAGACTGAACAGAAGAGAAGAAGCAGGGTGCAAGTGGGAGGAGACTGAACAGAAGAGAAGAAGCAGGGTGCATGTGGGAGGAGACTGAACAGAGGAGAATAAAAGAAGCAGGGTGAATGCGGGAGGAGACTGAACAGAGAAGAAGAGAAGAATCAGGGTGCATGCGGGAGGAGACTGAACAGAAGAGAAGAAGCAGGTTGCATGTGGGAGGAGATTGAACAGAGGAAAAGAGAAGAATCAGGGTGCATGCGGGAGGAGACTGAACAGAGGAGAATAGAAGAAGCAGGGTGAATGTGGGAGGAGACTGAACAGAGAAGAGAGGAAGCAGGGTGCATGCGGGAGGAGACTGAACAGAGAAGAAGCAGGGTGCATGCGGGAAGAGACTGAACAGAGGAGAAGAGAAGAAGCAGGGTGCATGTGGGAGGAAGCTGAACAGAGAAGAAGAGAAGAAGCAGGGTGTATGTGGGAGGAGACTGAACAGAGGAGAAGAGAAGTAGCAGGGTGCATGTGGGAGGAGACTGAACAGAGGAGATTAGAAGAAGCAGCGTGTATGTGGAAGGAGACAGAACAGAGGAGAAGAGAAGAATCAGGGTGCATGTGGGAGGAGACTGAACAGAGGAGAAGAGAAGAAGCATGGTGCATGTGGGTGGAGACTGAACAGAGGAGAAGAGAAGAAGCATGGTGCATGTGGGAGGAGACTGAACAGAGGAGAAGAGAAGAAGCATGGTGCATGTGGGAGGAGACTGAACAGAGGAGAAGAGAAGAAGCAGGGTGCATGTGGGAGGACGCTGAACAGAGAAGAAGAGAAGAATCAGGGTGCATAAGGGAGGAGACTTAACCGATGAGAAGAGAAGTAGCAGAGTACATGTGGGAGGAGACTAAAAAGAGGAGATTAGAAGAAGCAGGGTAAATGTGGGAGGAGAGTGAAAAGAGGAGAAGAGAACAAGCAGCGTGCATGTGGGAGGAGGCTGAACAGAGGAGAAGAGAAGAATCAGGGTGCATGTGGGAGGAGACTGAAGAGAGGAGAAGAGAAGAATCAGGGTGCATGTGGGAGGAGACTGAACAGAGGAGAAGAGAAGAATCAGGGTGCATGTGGGAGGAGACTGAACAGAGGAGAAGAGAAGAAGCAGGGTGAATGTGGGAGGAGACTGAACAGAGGAGAAGTGAAGAATCAGGGTGCTTGTGGGGGGAGCCTGAACAGAGGATAAGAGAAGAAGCAGGGTGAATGTGGGAGGAGACTGAACAGAGGAGAAGAGAAGAAGCAGGGCACATGTGGGGGGAGACTGAACAGAGGAGAAGAGTAGAACAAGGGCACATGTGGTAGGAGACTGAACAGAGGAGAACAGAAGAAGCAAGGCGCATGTAGGATGAGACTGAACAGAGGAGAAGAAGCAGGGTGCACGTGGGAGGAGACTGAACAGAGGAGAAGAGAAGAAGCAGGGCACATGTGGGGGGAGACTGAACAGAGGAGAAGAGTAGAACAAGGGCACATGTGGTAGGAGACTGAACAGAGGAGAACAGAAGAAGCAAGGCGCATGTAGGATGAGACTGAACAGAGGAGAAGAAGCAGGGTGCACGTGGGAGGAGACTGAACAGAGGAGAAGAGAAGAAGCAGGGCACATGTGGGGGGAGACTGAACAGAGGAGAAGAGAAGAAGCAGGGTGCATGTGGGAGGAGACTGAACAGAGGAGAAGAAAAGAAGCAGGGTGAAATGTGGGAGGAGACTGAACAGAGGAGAACAGAAGAAGCAGGGCACATGTGAGAGGAGACTGAACAGAGGAGAAGAAGCATGGTGCATGTGGGAGGAGACTGAACAGAGGAGAAGAGAAGAATCAGGGTGCATGTGGGAGGAGACTGAACAGAGGAGAAGAGAAGAAGCAGGGTGAATGTGGGAGGAGACTGAACAGAGGAGAACAGAAGAAGCAGGGCACATGTGGGAGGAGACTGAACAGAGGAGAAGAAGCATGGTGCATGTGGGAGGAGACTGAACAGAGGAGAAGAGAAGAATTGAGGGTGCATGTGGGAGGAGACTGAACAGAGAAGAAGAGAAGAAGCAGGATGCATGTGGTAGGAGACTGAACCTAGGAGAAGAGAAGAAGCAGGGCACATGTGGGAGGAGACTGAACAGAGGAGAAGAATCAGGGTGCATGTGGGAGGAGACTGAACAGAGGAGAGTAGAAGAAGCAGGGTGAATGTGGGAGGAGACTCAACCTAGGAGAAGAGAAGAAGCAGGGTGCATGTGGGAGGAGACTGAACAGAGGAGAGGAAGCAGGATTTGGGAATAGGGGAAGAGTGCAGTGAGTTAGGGGTGGCCCCTATGGTAGGTTGGGTACACCAGGCACTGTTGAAGTGTCACCTCGTGGTTTTGCTCTCCGTAAGGGATGGTAAGGCGCGGTGCACCCCAATGGTAAAAAAGTCCAGAGACTCAGGGGCTGCAGGGAATAGTTTCCTTCTTTACTGTAGAAATTCAGGTACAAAATAATAGAAGTAAATCACAGTTCTGACTCCTACAAACCCTCCCTGGCAGAAGAAGGGTTAATGCTGAGGACATGCCCTGGCTAGCTGTCCCTCTCCTTCTCAGAAAGCTGGTGCCCAGGGTCTATGGCAAAGTCTCAGCTTCTTCTTCTGGTTGCTCAGGTGACTGTCAGTGTCTTCTTCTCCTCCAGTTCCCAACTGCAGACACTAAGGACTGGGACTTTCTCCTTCAGGGGAGTAGCAGAAACACAGTGACAGAACACAATGGAAGCATACAGATCATGTAACGCAATACTGCAGCAAATGATAGAAGCGATTAGGAACACAGGCTGGGTTGGTAGGCTGGTGTTACTGAGGGTGGTAGGCTGGGGTTTCTGAGGGTGGTATGTTGGGATTTCTGCGGATGGTAGTTTGGGATTACTGAGGGTGGTAGGCTGGGATTACTGAGGGTGGTAGGCTGGGATTACTGAGGGTGGTAGGCTGAGTATATTGAGGGTGGTAGGCTGGGATGACTGAGGGTGGTAGGTTGGAGTTACTGGGAGTGGTAGGCTGGGGTTATTGAGGGTAGTAGGCTGGGGTTACTGAGGGTAGTAGGCTGGGGTTACTGAGGGTGGTAGGCTGGGGTTACTGAGGGTGGTAGGCTGGGGTTACTGAGGGTGGTAGGCTGGGGTTACTGAGGGTGGCAGGCTGGGGTTACTGAGGGTGGTAGGCTGGGGTTACTAAGGGTGGTGGGCTAAGGTTACTGAGGGTGATAGGCTAGGGTTAATAAGGGTGATAGGCTAGGGTTAATGAGGGTGGTAGGCTGGGATTACTGAGGGTGGTAGGTTGGAGTAACAGAGTGGTAGGCTGGGGTTATTGAGGGTTGTAGGCTGGAGTTACTGAGGGTGGTAGGTTTGGGTTACTGAGGGTGGTAGGCTCGGGTTACTGAGGGGGGTAGGCTCGGGTTACTAAGGGGGGTTGACTAGGGTTACTGAGTGGGGTATGCTGGGGTTACTGAGTGAGGTAGGTTGGGGTTATTGAGGGTAGTAGGCTGGGGTTACAGAGGGTGGTAGGTTTGGGTTACTGAGGGTGGTAGGCTGGGGTTACTGAGGGTTGTAGGCTGGGATGGTAGTTTGGAGTTACTGAGGGTGGTAGGCTGGGGTTACTGAGGATGGTAGTTTGGGATTATTGAGTGTGGTAGGCTGGGATTACTGAAGATGGTATGATGGGGTTACTGAAAGTGGTAGGCTGGGGTTACTGACGGTGGTAGGCTGGGGTTACTGAGGGTGGTAGGCTGGGGTTACTGAGGGTGGTAGGCTAGGGTTACTAAGGATGGTAGGCTGGGGTTACTGAGGGTGGTAGGCTAGGGTTACTGAGGGTGGTAGGTTGGAGTTACTGAGAGTGGTAGGTTGGAGTTACTGAGAGTGGTAGGTTGGGTTATTGAGGGTAGTAGGCTGGGGTTACAGAGGGTGGTAGGTTTGGGTTACTGAGGGTGGTAGGTTTGGGTTACTGAGGTGGTAGGTTTGGGTTACTGAGGGTGGTAGGTTTAGGTTACTGAGGGTGGTAGGTTTGGGTTACTGAGGGTGGTAGGCTAGGTTTACTGAGGGTGGTAGGCTAGGGTTAATGAGGGTGGTAGGCTAGGGTTAATGAGGGTGGTAGGCTGGGGTTACTGAGTGTGGTAGGTTGGGGTTATTGACGGTAGTAGGCTGGGGTTACTGAGGGTGGCAGGTTTGGGTTACTGAGGGTTGTAGGCTGGGGTTACTGAGGATGGTAGGCTAGGGTTACTGAGGGTGGTAGGCTAGGGTTACTGAGGGTGGTAGGCTAGGGTTACTGAGGGTTGTAGGCTGGGATGGTAGTTTGGAGTTACTGGGGGTGGTAGGCTGGGGTTACTGAGTATGTTAGTTTGGGATTATTGAGTGTGGTAGGCTGGGATTACTGAAGATGGTATGATGGGGTTACTGAAGGTGGTAGGCTGAGTATACTGAGGGTGGTAGGCTGGGGTTACTGAGGGTGGGAGGCTGAATATATTGAAGGTGGTAGACTGGGATTACTGAGGGTGGTAGGTTGGAGTTACAAAGAGTGGTAGGCTGGGGTTACTGAGTGTGGTAGGTTGGGGTTATTGACGGTAGTAGGCTGGGGTTACTGAGGGTGGCAGGTTTGGGTTACTGAGGGTTGTAGGCTGGGGTTACTGAGGATGGTAGGCTAGGGTTACAGAGGGTGGTAGGCTAGGGTTACTGAGGGTGGTAGGCTAGGGTTACTGAGGGTTGTAGGCTGGGATGGTAGTTTGGAGTTACTGGGGGTGGTAGGCTGGGGTTACTGAGTATGTTAGTTTGGGATTATTGAGTGTGGTAGGCTGGGATTACTGAAGATGGTATGATGGGGTTACTGAAGGTGGTAGGCTGAGTATACTGAGGGTGGTAGGCTGGGGTTACTGAGGGTGGTAGGTTGGAGTTACAAAGAGTGGTAGGCTGGGGTTACTGAGGGTGGTAGGCTGGGATTATTGAAGATAGCAGGCTGGGGTTACTGAGGGTGGTAGGCTGGGGTTACTGAGGGTGGGAGGCTGAATATATTGAAGGTGGTAGGCTGGGATTACTGAGGGTGGTAGGTTGGAGTTACTAAGAGTGGTAGGCTGGGGTTACTGAGGGTGGTAGGCTGGGATTATTGAAGATAGCAGGCTGGGGTTACTGAGGATGGTAGGCTGGGGTTACTGAGGATGGTAGGCTGGGGTTACTGAGGATGGTAGGCTGGGGTTACTGAAAGTGGTAGGCTAGGGTTACTGAAAGTGGTAGGCTGGGGTGGTAGGCTGGAGTTTCTGAGGGTGGTAGGCTGGGCTTACTGAAAGGCTGGGGTGGTAGGCTAGGGTTAGGGTAGTAGGCTGAGGTGACTGAGGGTGGTAGGCTGGGTTATTGAGGGTAGTAGACTGGGGTAACTGGGGGTGGCAGGCGAGGGTTACTGTGGGTGGAAGGCTGGGGTGGTAGTCTGGGGTTACTGAGGGTGGTAGGCGAGGGTAACTGAGGGTATTAGGCTGGGGTTGTAGGTTGGGGTTACTGAGGGTGGTAGACTGGGGTTACTGAAAGTGTTAGGCTGGGGTTACTGAGGGTAGTAGGCTGGAGGTACTGAGGGTGGTAGGCCAGGGTTAATAAGTGTGTTAGGCTGGGGTTACTAAGGGTGGTAGGCTACTGTTGCTGAGGGTGGTAGGCTGGGGCTACTGAGGGGGGTAGGCTTGGGATACTGAGGATGGTAGGCTGGGTTTACAGAGAGTGGTAGACTGAGGTTCCTGAAAGTGTGAGGCTGGGGTGGTAGGCTATGGATAGAGTAGTAGGCTGCGGTGACTAAAGGTGGTAAGAGGGGGTTATTGAGGGTAGTAGACTGGGGTGGTAGTCTGGGTTAACTGAAGGTTGTAGGATGGGGTTACTGAGAGTGGTAGGCTGGGATTATTGAGGGTAGTAGGCTGGGGTTACTGAGGGTGGTAGGCTGGGGTGGTAGGCTGGGATTACTGAGGGTGATAGGCTGGGTTTATTGAGGGTGGTAAGCTGGGGTTAATGAGGGTGGTAGGCTGGGGTTACTGAAAGAGTTAGGTTGGGGTGGTAGGCTAGGGTTAAGGTACTAGGCTGGGGAGACGGAGGGTGGTAGGCTGGGGTTATTTAGGGTGGTAAACAGGATTGACTGAACGTGGTATACTGGGGTGATTGGCTGGGGTTACTGAGAGTGGTAGGTTGGGGTTACTGAGAGTGGTTGGCTGGGGTTACTGAGAGTGGTAGGCTGGGGTTACTGAGAGTGGTAGGCTGGGGTTACTGAGGGTGGTAGGCTGGGGTTACTGAGGGTGGTAGGCTGGAGTTACTGAGGGTGGTAGGTTGTGGTTACTGAGGGTGCTAGGTTGTGGTTACTGAGGGTAGTAGGCTGGGGTTACTGAGGGTGGTAGGCTGGGGTTACTGAGGGTGGTAGGCTGGAGTTACTGAGGGTGGTAGGCTAGGGTGGTAGGCCGAGGTTACTGAGGGCGGTAGGCTGGGGTTAGGGAGTCTGGGGCTAGGGTGGTAGGCTGGAGTTACTGAGGGTGGTATGCTGGGGTGGTAGTCTGGGATTAAAGAGGGTCGTAGGCTGGAGTTAAAGAGGGAGGTAGGTTGGGGTTAGTGAGGGCGGTAGGCTGGGGTTACTGAGTGTGGAAGGCTGGGGTTAATGAGTGTGTTAGGCTTCAATAAACCCAACCTGCCACCCTCAGTAACCCCAACCTACCACCCTCAGTAACCCCACCCTACCACCCTCAGTAACCCACCCTCAGTAACCCCAGTCTACTGAGGGAGGTAGGTTGGGGTTACTGAGGGCGGTAAGCTGGGGTTACTGAGGGTGGGAGGATGGGGTTAATAAGTGTGTTAGGCTGGGGTTACTGAGGGTGGTAGGTTGGGGTTATTGAGGATGGTAGTCTGGGGTTACAGAGGGTAGTAGGCTGGGGATACTGAGGGTGGTAGGTGTGGGTTACTGAGGGAGGTATGCTAGGGTTACTGAGGGTGGTAGGCTGGAGTTATTGAGTGTGGTAGGTTGGGGTTACTGAGGGTAGTAGGCTGGGGTTACTGAGGGTAGTAGGCTGGGGTTACTGAGGGTGGTAGGTTGTGGTTACTGAGAGTGGTAGGCTGGGGTTACTGAGGGTAGTAGGCTGGGGTTACTGAGGGTGGTAGGCTGGAGTTACTGAGGGTGGTAGGCTGAGGTTACTGAGGGCGGTAGGCTGAGGTTACTGAGGGTGGTATGCTGGGGTGGTAGTCTGGGATTAAAGAGGGCCGTAGGCTGGAGTTACTGAGGGAGGTAGGTTGGGGTTAGTGAGGGCGGTAGGCTCGGGTTACTGAGTGTGTTAGGCTTCAATAACCCCAACCTGCCACCCTCAGTAACCCCAAGCTACCACCCTCAGTAACCCCACCCTACCACCCTCAGTAACCCCACCCTCAGTAACGCCAACCTACCACCCTCAGTAACCCCAGCCTGAGGGTGGTAAGGTGGGGTTACTGAGGTTAGAAGGCTGGAGTTACTGAGGGAGGTAGGTTGGGGTTAGTGAAGGCGGTGGGCTGGGGTTACTGAGTGTGGTAGGCTGGGGTTACTGAGGGTGGTAGGTTGGGGTACCTGAGGGTGGTATGTGTGGGTTACTGAGAGAGGTGGGCTGGGGTTACTGAGGGTGGTAGGCTGGGGTTACTGAGGGTGGTAGGCTGGGGTTACTGAGGGTGGTAGGTTGGGGTTATTGAGGGTGGTAGTCTGGGGTTACTGAGGGTAGTAGGTTAGGGTTTCTGAGGGTGGTAGGTTGGGGTTACAGAGGTGGTAAGCTGCAGTTACTCAGGGTGGTAGGTTGGGGTAACTGAGGGTAGTAGGTTGGAGTTACTCAGGGTGGTATGCTGGGGTTACTGAGGGTGGTAGGCTGGGGTTACTGAGGGTGGTAGGCTGGGGTTACTGAGCGTGGTAGGAGGGGGTTACTGAGCGTGGTAGGATGGGGTTACTGAGGGTGGTAGGATGGGGTTACTGAGGGTGGTAGGTTGGGGTTACCTAGGGTGGTAGGTTGGGGTTACCTAGGGTGGTAGGTTGGGGTTACTGAGGGTGGTAGGCTGGAATTACTGAGGGTGGTAGGCTGGAATTACTGAGGGTGGTAGGCTGGGGTTACTGAGGGTGGTAGGCTAGGGTTACTGAGGGTGGTAGGCTGGGGTTACTGAGGGTGGTAGGCTGGGGTTTCTGAGGGTGGTAGGATGGGGTTACTGAGGGTGGTAGGATGGGGTTACTGTTGGTGGTAGGATGGGGTTACTGAGGACGGTAGGCTGGGGTTACAGAGGACGGTAGGCTGGGGTTACTGAGGACGGTAGGCTGGGGTTACTGAGGATGGTAGGCTGGGGTTTCTGAGGATGGTAGGTTGGGGTTACTGAGGGTGCTAGGCTGGGGTTACTGAGCGTGGTAGGTTGGGGATACTGAGGGCGGTAGGCTGGGGTTACTGAGGGTGGTAGGCTGGGGGGTTACTGAGGGTTAGGGTTACTAAGGGTTAGAGTTAGCGTTAGGGTGGTAGGTTGGGGTTACTGAGGGTGATAGGTTGGGGTTACTGAGGATGATAGGATTGGATTACTGAGGGTGGTAGGCTGGGGTTACTGAGGGTGGTATGCTGGGGTTACTGAGGGTGGTAGGCTGGAGATATTGCTTATAGTAGACTGTTTTGGTAGGCTGGGTTTTCTGAGGGTTGTAGGCTAGGGTTACTGAGGGTGGCAGGTTGGGGTTACTGATGGTGGTAGGTAGGAATTACAGTGGGTGGTAGGCTGAGGTTATTGAGGGTGGTATGGGTTAGGGTTATCAAAGGGTGGTAGGATGTTATTACTAAGGTTGGTATGCTGGGGTTGTAGGCTAGGGTTCCTGAGGGTGGTAGGCTGGGGTTACTGGGGGCGGTAGGCTGGGGTTACTGAGGCGGTAGGCTGGGGTTACTGAGGGTGGTAGGCTGGGGTTACTGAGGGTAGTAGGGTTAGGGTTACTGAGGAGGGTAGGTTGGGGTTACTGAGGGTGGTAGGTTGGGGTTACTGAGGGTGGTAGGCTGGGGTTACTGAGGACGGTAGGTTGGGGTTTCAGAGGGTGGTAGGCTGGGGTTTCAGAGGGTGGTACGTTGGGGTTACAGAGGGTGGAACGTTGGGGTTACTGAGGGTGGTAGGTTGGGGTTACTGAGGGTGGTATGGGTTAGGGTTATCAAAGGGTGGTAGGATGTTATTACTAAGGTTGGTATGCTGGGGTTGTAGGCTAGGGTTACTGAGGGTGGTAGGCTGGGGTTACTGAGGGTGGTAGGTTGGGGTTACTGAGGAGGGTAGGTTGGGGTTACTGAGGGTGGTAGGTTGGGGTTACTGAGGGTGGTAGGCTGGGGTTACTGAGGGTGGTAGGCTGGGGTTACTGAGGGTGGTAGGTTGGGGTTACTGAGGACGGTAGGTTGGGGTTTCAGAGGGTGGTAGGCTGGGGTTTCAGAGGGTGGTACGTTGGGGTTACAGAGGGTGGAACTTTGGGGTTACTGAGGGTGGTAGGTTGGGGTTACTGAGGGTGGTACGTTGGGGTTACTGAGGGTGGTACGTTGGGGTTACTGAGGGTGGTACGTTGGGGTTACTGAGGGCGGTACGTTGGGGTTACTGAGGGCGGTACGTTGGGGTTACTGAGGGCGGTAGGCTGGGGTTACTGAGGGCGGTAGGCTGGGGTTACTAAGGCTGGTAGGTTGCTGTTACTGGGGGTGGTAGGCTGGGGTTACTGAGGGTGCTAGGCTGGGGTTACTGAGCGTGGTAGGTTGGGGATACTGAGGGTGATAGGCTGGGGATTCTAAGGATGGTAGGTTGGGGTTACTGAGGGCGGTAGGCTGGGGTTACTGAGGGTTTTAGGCTGGGGGGTTACTGAGGGTTAGGGTTACTGAGGGTTAGGGTTAGGTTAGGGTTGTAGGTTGGGGTTACTGAGGGTGATAGGTTGGGGTTACTGAGGATGGTAGGATTGGATTACTGTGGGTGGTAGGCTGGGGTTACTGAGGGTGGTAGGCTGGAGATATTGCTTATAGTACACTGTTTTGGTAGGCTGGGTTTTATGAGGGTTGTAGGCTAGGGTTACTGAGGGTGGCAGGTTGGGGTTACTGATGGTGGTAGGTAGGAATTACAGTGGGTGGTAGGCTGAGGTTATTGAGGGTGGTATGGGTTAGGGTTATCGGATGCTATTGCTAAAGTTGGTATGCTCGGGTTGTAGGCTAGGGTTACTGAAGGTGGAGGGTTGGGGTTATTGAGGGTGTTAGGCTGGGGTTACTGAGGGTGTTATGCTGAGTTGGTAGGCTGGGGTTACTGAGGGTAGTAGGCTGGGGTTACTGAGGGTGGTAGGTTGGGGTTACTGAGGGTAGTAGGTTGGGGTTACTGAGGGTAGTAGGCTGGGGTTACTGAGGGTGGTAACCTGGGGTTACTGAGGGTGGTAGGCTGGGGTTACTGAGGGTGGTAGGCTGGGCTTATTGAGGGTGTTATGCTGGGGTGGTAGGCTGGGGTTACTGAGGGTGCTAGGCTGGGGTTACTGAGGGCGGTAGGTTGGGGTTACTGAGGGCGGTAGGCTGGGGTTACTGAGGGTGGTAGGTTGGGATTACTGAGGGTGGTAGGTTGGGCTTACTAAGGGCGGTAGTCTGAGGTTACTGAGGGTGGTAGGTTGGGGTTAATGAGGGTGGTAGGTTGAGGTTAATGAGGGCGGTAGGCTGGGGTTAATGAGGGCGGTAGGCTGGGGTTTTTGAGGGCGGTAGGCTGGGGTTACTGAGGGCGGTAGGCTGGGGTTACTGAGGGCGGTACGTTGGGGTTACTGACGGCGGTACATTGGGGTTACTGACGGCGGTACGTTGGGGTTACTGAGGGCGGTAGGTTGGGGTTACTGAGGGCGGTAGGCTGGGGTTACTAAGGGTGGTAGGTTGGGGTTACTGGGGGTGGCAGGCTGGGGTTACTGAGGGTGCTAGGCTGGGGTTACTGAGCGTGGTAAGTTGGGGATACTGAGGGTGGTAGGCTGGGGTTACTGGGGGTGGTAGGTTGGGGATTCTGAGGATGGTAGGTTGGGGTTACTGAGGGCGGTAGGCTGGGGTTACTGAGGGCGGTAGGCTGGGGGGTTACTGAGGGTTAAGGTTAGGGTGGTAGGTTGGGGTTACTGAGGGTGATAGGTTGGGGTTACTGAGGATGGTAGGATTGGATTACTGAGGGTGGTAGGCTGGGGTTACTGAGGGTGGTAGGCTGGAGATACTGCTTATAGTAGACTGTTTTGGTAAGGTTGGGGTTACTGAGGGTGGTAGGTTGGGGTTACTGAGGGTGATAGGTTGGGGTTACTGAGGGCGGTAGGCTGGGGGGTTACTGAGGGTTAAGGTTAGGATGGTAGGTTGGGGTTACTGAGGGTGATAGTTGGGTTTACTGAGGATGGTAGGATTGGATTACTGAGGGTTGTAGGCTAGGGTTACTGAGGGTGGTAGGCTTAGGTTATTGAGGGTGGTATGGGTAGGGTTATCGAAGGGTGGTAGGATGCTATTGCTAAGGTTGGTATGCTGGGGTTGTAGGCTAGGGTTACTGAAGGTGGAAGGTTGGGGTTATTGAGGGTGTTAGGCTGGGGTTATTGAGGGTGTTATGCTGGGGTGGTAGGCTGGGGTTACTGAGGGTAGTAGGCTGGGGTTACTGAGGGTAGTAGGCTGGGTTTACTGAGGGTAGTAGGCTGGGTTTACTGAGGGTAGTAGGCTGGGTTTATTGAGGGTAGTAGGCTGGGGTTACTGAGGGTAGTAGGCTGGGGTTACTGAGGGTAGTAGGCTGGGGTTACTGAGGGTAGTAGGCTGGGGTTACTGAGGGTGGTAGGCTGGGGTTACTGAGGGTGGTAGGCTGGGCTTATTGAGGGTGGTAGGCTGAGCTTATTGAGGGTGTTATGCTGCGGTGGTAGGCTGGGGTTACTGAGGGCGGTAGGCAGGGGTTACTGAGGGTGGTAGGCTGGGGTTACTGAGGGCGGTAGGCTGGGGTTACCGAGGGCGGTACGTTGGGGTTTCTGACGGCGGTACATTGGGGTTACTGAGGGCGGTAGGTTGGGGTTACTGAGGGCGGTAGGCTGGGGTTACTAAGGGTGGTAGGTTGGGGTTACTGGGGGTGGTAGGCTGGGGTTACTGAGGGTGCTAGGCTGGGGTTACTGAGCGTGGTAGGTTGGGGATACTGAGGGTGGTAGGCTGAGGTTACTGGGGGTGGTAGGTTGGTGATTCTGAGGATGGTAGGTTGGGGTTACTGAGGGCGGTAGGCTGGGGTTACTGAGGGCGGTAGGCTGGGGGGTTACTGAGGGTTAAGGTTAGGGTGGTAGGTTGGGGTTACTGAGGGTGATAGGTTGGGGTTACTGAGGATGGTAGGATTGGATTACTGAGGGTGGTAGGCTGGGGTTACTGAGGGTGGTAGGCTGGAGATATTGCTTATAGTAGACTGTTTTGGTAAGGTTGGGGTTACTGAGGGTGGTAGGTTGGGGTTACTGAGGGTGATAGGTTGGGGTTACTGAGGGCGGTAGGCTGGGGGGTTACTGAGGGTTAAGGTTAGGGTGGTAGGTTGGGGTTACTGAGGGTGATAGGTTGGGGTTACTGAGGATAGGAGGATTGGATTACTGAGGGTTGTAGGCTAGGGTTACTGAGGGTGGTAGGCTTAGGTTATTGAGGGTGGTATGGGTTAGGGTTATCGAAGGGTGGTAGGATGCTATTGCTAAGGTTGGTATGCTGGGGTTGTAGGCTAGGGTTACTGAAGGTGGAAGGTTGGGGTTATTGAGGGTGTTAGGCTGGGGTTATTGAGGGTGTTATGCTGGGGTTGTAGGCTGGGGTTACTGAGGGTAGTAGGCTGGGGTTACTGAGGGTAGTAGGCTGGGTTTACTGAGGGTAGTAGGCTGGGTTTACTGAGGGTAGTAGGCTGGGTTTAGTGAGGGTAGTAGGCTGGGGTTACTGAGGGTAGTAGGCTGGGGTTACTGAGGGTAGTAGGCTGGGGTTACTGAGGGTAGTAGGCTGGGGTTACTGAGGGTAGTAGGCTGGGGTTACTGAGGGTGGTAGGCTGGGCTTCTTGAGGGAGGTAGGCTGAGCTTATTGAGGGTGTTATGCTGGGGTGGTAGGCTGGGGTTACTGAGGGCGGTAGGTTGGGGTTACTGAGGGTGGTAGGTTGGGGTTAATGAGGGTGGTAGGTTGGGGTTACTGAGGGTGATAGGTTGGGGTTACTGAGGGCGGTAGGCTGGGGGGTTACTGAGGGTTAAGGTTAGGGTGGTAGGTTGGGGTTACTGAGGGTGATAGGTTGGGGTTACTGAGGATTGTAGGATTGGATTACTGAGGGTTGTAGGCTAGGGTTACTGAGGGTGGTAGGCTTAGGTTATTGAGGGTGGTATGGGTTAGGGTTATCGAAGAGTGGTAGGATGCTATTGCTAAGGTTGGTATGCTGGGGTTGTAGGCTAGGGTTACTGAAGGTGGAAGGTTGGGGTTATTGAGGGTGTTAGGCTGGGGTTATTGAGGGTGTTATGCTGGGGTGGTAGGCTAGGGTTACTGAGGGTAGTAGGCTGGGGTTACTGAGGGTAGTAGGCTGGGTTTACTGAGGGTAGTAGGCTGGGTTTACTGAGGGTAGTAGGCTGGGTTTACTGAGGGTAGTAGGCTGGGGTTACTGAGGGTAGTAGGCTGGGGTTACTGAGGGTAGTAGGCTGGGGTTACTGAGGGTGGTATGCTGGGGTTACTGAGGGTGGTAGGCTGGGGTTACCGAGGGCGGTAGGCTGGGGTTACCAAGGGCGGTAGGCTGGGGTTACTGAGGGCGGTAGGTTGGGGTTACTGAGGGTGTTGTAGGCTGGGGATCTGAGGGTGTTGTAGGCTGGGGTTACTGAGTGTTGTAGGCTGGGGTTACTAAGGGTGGTAGGCTGGGGTTATCGAGGGTGGTAGGCTGTTATTACTGAGGGTGGTATGCTGGGGTTGTAGACTAGGGTTACCGAAGGTTGTAGCTTGGGGTTATTAAGAGTGTTAGGCTGGGGTTATTGAGGGTGTTATGCTGCGGTGGTAGGCTGGGGTTACTGAGGGTGGTAGGTTGGGGTTACTGAGGGTGGCAGGTAGGAATTACAGTGGGTGGTAGGCTGGGGTTTCTGAGGGCAGTAGGCTGGGGTTTCTGAGGGCAGTAGGCTGGGGTTTCTGAGGGTGGTAGGCTGGGGTTACTAAGGGTGGTATGCTGGGGTTGTAGGCTAGGGTTGTAGGGATGGTAGGCTGGGGTTACTGAGGGTGGTAGGTTGGGGTTACTGAGGGTGGTAGGTTGGGGTTACTGAGGGCGGTAGGCTGGGGTTACTGAGGGCGGTAGGCTGGGGTTACTGAGGGCGGTAGGCTGGGTTTACTGAGGGTAGTAGGCTAGGTTTATTGAGGGTAGTAGGCTGGGGTTACTGAGAGTAGTAGGCTGGGGTTACTGAGGGCGGTAGGTTGGGGTTACTGAGGGTGGTAGGTTGGGGTTAATGAGGGTGGTAGGTTGGGGTTACTGAGGGCGGTAGGCTGGGGTTACCGAGGGCGGTAGGCTGGGGTTACCGAGGGCGGTAGGCTGGGGTTACCAAGGGCGGTAGGCTGGGGTTACTGAGGGCGGTAGGTTGGGGTTACTGAGGGTGTTGTAGGCTGGGGTTTCTGAGGGTGTTGTAGGCTGGGGTTACTGAGTGTTGTAGGCTGGGGTTACTAAGGGTGGTAGACTGGGGTTATCGAGGGTGGTAGGCTGTTATTACTGAGGGTGGTATGCTGGGGTTGTAGACTAGGGTTACCGAAAATTGTAGCTTGGGGTTATTAAGAGTGTTAGGCTGGGGTTATTGAGGGTGTTATGCTGCGGTGGTAGGCTGGGGTTACTGAGGGTGGTAGGTTGGGGTTACTGAGGGTGGCAGGTAGGAATTACAGTGGGTGGTAGGCTGGGGTTTCTGAGGGCAGTAGGCTGGGGTTTCTGAGGGCAGTAGGCTGGGGTTTCTGAGGGTGGTAGGCTGGGGTTACTAAGGGTGGTATG
This sequence comes from Engystomops pustulosus, assembly GCF_040894005.1. NCBI lineage: Eukaryota > Metazoa > Chordata > Amphibia > Anura > Leptodactylidae > Engystomops > Engystomops pustulosus. The sequence goes on from NW_027284996.1 coordinate 119,040, forward strand.
CTGGGGTTGTAGGCTAGGGTTGTAGGGATGGTAGGCTGGGGTTACTGAGGGTGGTAGGCTGGGGGGTTACTGAGGGTTAGGGTTACTAAGGGTTAGAGTTAGCGTTAGGGTGGTAGGTTGGGGTTACTGAGGGTGATAGGTTGGGGTTACTGAGGATGATAGGATTGGATTACTGAGGGTGGTAGGCTGGGGTTACTGAGGGTGGTATGCTGGGGTTACTGAGGGTGGTAGGCTGGAGATATTGCTTATAGTAGACTGTTTTGGTAGGCTGGGTTTTCTGAGGGTTGTAGGCTAGGGTTACTGAGGGTGGCAGGTTGGGGTTACTGATGGTGGTAGGTAGGAATTACAGTGGGTGGTAGGCTGAGGTTATTGAGGGTGGTATGGGTTAGGGTTATCAAAGGGTGGTAGGATGTTATTACTAAGGTTGGTATGCTGGGGTTGTAGGCTAGGGTTCCTGAGGGTGGTAGGCTGGTGTTACTGGGGGCGGTAGGCTGGGGTTACTGAGGCGGTAGGCTGGGGTTACTGAGGGTGGTAGGCTGGGGTTACTGAGGGTAGTAGGGTTAGGGTTACTGAGGAGGGTAGGTTGGGGTTACTGAGGGTGGTAGGTTGGGGTTACTGAGGGTGGTAGGCTGGGGTTACTGAGGACGGTAGGTTGGGGTTTCAGAGGGTGGTAGGCTGGGGTTTCAGAGGGTGGTACGTTGGGGTTACAGAGGGTGGAACGTTGGGGTTACTGAGGGTGGTAGGTTGGGGTTACTGAGGGTGGTATGGGTTAGGGTTATCAAAGGGTGGTAGGATGTTATTACTAAGGTTGGTATGCTGGGGTTGTAGGCTAGGGTTACTGAGGGTGGTAGGCTGGGGTTACTGAGGGTGGTAGGTTGGGGTTACTGAGGAGGGTAGGTTGGGGTTACTGAGGGTGGTAGGTTGGGGTTACTGAGGGTGGTAGGCTGGGGTTACTGAGGGTGGTAGGCTGGGGTTACTGAGGGTGGTAGGTTGGGGTTACTGAGGACGGTAGGTTGGGGTTTCAGAGGGTGGTAGGCTGGGGTTTCAGAGGGTGGTACGTTGGGGTTACAGAGGGTGGAACGTTGGGGTTACTGAGGGTGGTAGGTTGGGGTTACTGAGGGTGGTACGTTGGGGTTACTGAGGGTGGTACGTTGGGGTTACTGAGGGTGGTACGTTGGGGTTACTGAGGGCGGTACGTTGGGGTTACTGAGGGCGGTACGTTGGGGTTACTGAGGGCGGTAGGCTGGGGTTACTGAGGGCGGTAGGCTGGGGTTACTAAGGCTGGTAGGTTGCTGTTACTGGGGGTGGTAGGCTGGGGTTACTGAGGGTGCTAGGCTGGGGTTACTGAGCGTGGTAGGTTGGGGATACTGAGGGTGATAGGCTGGGGATTCTAAGGATGGTAGGTTGGGGTTACTGAGGGCGGTAGGCTGGGGTTACTGAGGGTTTTAGGCTGGGGGGTTACTGAGGGTTAGGGTTACTGAGGGTTAGGGTTAGGTTAGGTTTGTAGGTTGGGGTTACTGAGGGTGATAGGTTGGGGTTACTGAGGATGGTAGGATTGGATTACTGTGGGTTGTAGGCTGGGGTTACTGAGGGTGGTAGGCTGGAGATATTGCTTATAGTAGACTGTTTTGGTAGGCTGGGTTTTATGAGGGTTGTAGGCTAGGGTTACTGAGGGTGGCAGGTTGGGGTTACTGATGGTGGTAGGTAGGAATTACAGTGGGTGGTAGGCTGAGGTTATTGAGGGTGGTATGGGTTAGGGTTATCGGATGCTATTGCTAAAGTTGGTATGCTCGGGTTGTAGGCTAGGGTTACTGAAGGTGGAGGGTTGGGGTTATTGAGGGTTTTAGGCTGGGGTTACTGAGGGTGTTATGCTGAGTTGGTAGGCTGGGGTTACTGAGGGTAGTAGGCTGGGGTTACTGAGGGTGGTAGGTTGGGGTTACTGAGGGTAGTAGGTTGGGGTTACTGAGGGTAGTCGGCTGGGGTTACTTAGGGTGGTAACCTGGGGTTACTGAGGGTGGTAGGCTGGGGTTACTGAGGGTGGTAGGCTGAGCTTATTGAGGGTGTTATGCTGGGGTGGTAGGCTGGGGTTACTGAGGGCGCTAGGCTGGGGTTACTGAGGGCGGTAGGTTGGGGTTACTGAGGGCGGTAGGCTGGGGTTACTGAGGGTGGTAGGTTGGGATTACTGAGGGTGGTAGGTTGGGCTTACTAAGGGCGGTAGTCTGAGGTTACTGAGGGTGGTAGGTTGGGGTTAATGAGGGTGGTAGGTTGAGGTTAATGAGGGCGGTAGGCTGGGGTTAATGAGGGCGGTAGGCTGGGGTTTTTGAGGGCGGTAGGCTGGGGTTACTGAGGGCGGTAGGCTGGGGTTGCTGAGGGCGGTACGTTGGGGTTACTGACGGCGGTACATTGGGGTTACTGACGGCGGTACGTTGGGGTTACTGAGGGCGGTAGGTTGGGGTTACTGAGGGCGGTAGGCTGGGGTTACTAAGGGTGGTAGGTTGGGGTTACTGGGGGTGGCAGGCTGGGGTTACTGAGGGTGCTAGGCTGGGGTTACTGAGCGTGGTAAGTTGGGGATACTGAGGGTGGTAGGCTGGGGTTACTGGGGGTGGTAGGTTGGGGATTCTGAGGATGGTAGGTTGGGGTTACTGAGGGCGGTAGGCTGGGGTTACTGAGGGCGGTAGGCTGGGGGGTTACTGAGGGTTAAGGTTAGGGTGGTAGGTTGGGGTTACTGAGGGTGATAGGTTGGGGTTACTGAGGATGGTAGGATTGGATTACTGAGGGTGGTAGGCTGGGGTTACTGAGGGTGGTAGGCTGGAGATACTGCTTATAGTAGACTGTTTTGGTAAGGTTGGGGTTACTGAGGGTGGTAGGTTGGGGTTACTGAGGGTGATAGGTTGGGGTTACTGAGGGCGGTAGGCTGGGGGGTTACTGAGGGTTAAGGTTAGGATGGTAGGTTGGGGTTACTGAGGGTGATAGGTTGGGTTTACTGAGGATGGTAGGATTGGATTACTGAGGGTTGTAGGCTAGGGTTACTGAGGGTGGTAGGCTTAGGTTATTGAGGGTGGTATGGGTAGGGTTATCGAAGGGTGGTAGGATGCTATTGCTAAGGTTGGTATGCTGGGGTTGTAGGCTAGGGTTACTGAAGGTGGAAGGTTGGGGTTATTGAGGGTGTTAGGCTGGGGTTATTGAGGGTGTTATGCTGGGGTGGTAGGCTGGGGTTACTGAGGGTAGTAGGCTGGGGTTACTGAGGGTAGTAGGCTGGGTTTACTGAGGGTAGTAGGCTGGGTTTACTGAGGGTAGTAGGCTGGGTTTATTGAGGGTAGTAGGCTGGGGTTACTGAGGGTAGTAGGCTGGGGTTACTGAGGGTAGTAGGCTGGGGTTACTGAGGGTGGTAGGCTGGGGTTACTGAGGGTGGTAGGCTGGGCTTATTGAGGGTGGTAGGCTGAGCTTATTGAGGGTGTTATGCTGCGGTGGTAGGCTGGGGTTACTGAGGGCGGTAGGCAGGGGTTACTGAGGGTGGTAGGCTGGGGTTACTGAGGGCGGTAGGCTGGGGTTACCGAGGGCGGTACGTTGGGGTTTCTGACGGCGGTACATTGGGGTTACTGAGGGCGGTAGGTTGGGGTTACTGAGGGCGGTAGGCTGGGGTTACTAAGGGTGGTAGGTTGGGGTTACTGGGGGTGGTAGGCTGGGGTTACTGAGGGTGCTAGGCTGGGGTTACTGAGCGTGGTAGGTTGGGGATACTGAGGGTGGTAGGCTGAGGTTACTGGGGGTGGTAGGTTGGGGATTCTGAGGATGGTAGGTTGGGGTTACTGAGGGCGGTAGGCTGGGGTTACTGAGGGCGGTAGGCTGGGGGGTTACTGAGGGTTAAGGTTAGGGTGGTAGGTTGGGGTTACTGAGGGTGATAGGTTGGGGTTACTGAGGATGGTAGGATTGGATTACTGAGGGTGGTAGGCTGGGGTTACTGAGGGTGGTAGGCTGGAGATATTGCTTATAGTAGACTGTTTTGGTAAGGTTGGGGTTACTGAGGGTGGTAGGTTGGGGTTACTGAGGGTGATAGGTTGGGGTTACTGAGGGCGGTAGGCTGGGGGGTTACTGAGGGTTAAGGTTAGGGTGGTAGGTTGGGGTTACTGAGGGTGATAGGTTGGGGTTACTGAGGATAGGAGGATTGGATTACTGAGGGTTGTAGGCTAGGGTTACTGAGGGTGGTAGGCTTAGGTTATTGAGGGTGGTATGGGTTAGGGTTATCGAAGGGTGGTAGGATGCTATTGCTAAGGTTGGTATGCTGGGGTTGTAGGCTAGGGTTACTGAAGGTGGAAGGTTGGGGTTATTGAGGGTGTTAGGCTGGGGTTATTGAGGGTGTTATGCTGGGGTTGTAGGCTGGGGTTACTGAGGGTAGTAGGCTGGGGTTACTGAGGGTAGTAGGCTGGGTTTACTGAGGGTAGTAGGCTGGGTTTACTGAGGGTAGTAGGCTGGGTTTAGTGAGGGTAGTAGGCTGGGGTTACTGAGGGTAGTAGGCTGGGGTTACTGAGGGTAGTAGGCTGGGGTTACTGAGGGTAGTAGGCTGGGGTTACTGAGGGTAGTAGGCTGGGGTTACTGAGGGTGGTAGGCTGGGCTTCTTGAGGGAGGTAGGCTGAGCTTATTGAGGGTGTTATGCTGGGGTGGTAGGCTGGGGTTACTGAGGGCGGTAGGTTGGGGTTACTGAGGGTGGTAGGTTGGGGTTAATGAGGGTGGTAGGTTGGGGTTACTGAGGGTGATAGGTTGGGGTTACTGAGGGCGGTAGGCTGGGGGGTTACTGAGGGTTAAGGTTAGGGTGGTAGGTTGGGGTTACTGAGGGTGATAGGTTGGGGTTACTGAGGATTGTAGGATTGGATTACTGAGGGTTGTAGGCTAGGGTTACTGAGGGTGGTAGGCTTAGGTTATTGAGGGTGGTATGGGTTAGGGTTATCGAAGAGTGGTAGGATGCTATTGCTAAGGTTGGTATGCTGGGGTTGTAGGCTAGGGTTACTGAAGGTGGAAGGTTGGGGTTATTGAGGGTGTTAGGCTGGGGTTATTGAGGGTGTTATGCTGGGGTGGTAGGCTAGGGTTACTGAGGGTAGTAGGCTGGGGTTACTGAGGGTAGTAGGCTGGGTTTACTGAGGGTAGTAGGCTGGGTTTACTGAGGGTAGTAGGCTGGGTTTACTGAGGGTAGTAGGCTGGGGTTACTGAGGGTAGTAGGCTGGGGTTACTGAGGGTAGTAGGCTGGGGTTACTGAGGGTAGTAGGCTGGGGTTACTGAGGGTGGTATGCTGGGGTTACTGAGGGTGGTAGGCTGGGGTTACCGAGGGCGGTAGGCTGGGGTTACCAAGGGCGGTAGGCTGGGGTTACTGAGGGCGGTAGGTTGGGGTTACTGAGGGTGTTGTAGGCTGGGGATCTGAGGGTGTTGTAGGCTGGGGTTACTGAGTGTTGTAGGCTGGGGTTACTAAGGGTGGTAGGCTGGGGTTATCGAGGGTGGTAGGCTGTTATTACTGAGGGTGGTATGCTGGGGTTGTAGACTAGGGTTACCGAAGGTTGTAGCTTGGGGTTATTAAGAGTGTTAGGCTGGGGTTATTGAGGGTGTTATGCTGCGGTGGTAGGCTGGGGTTACTGAGGGTGGTAGGTTGGGGTTACTGAGGGTGGCAGGTAGGAATTACAGTGGGTGGTAGGCTGGGGTTTCTGAGGGCAGTAGGCTGGGGTTTCTGAGGGCAGTAGGCTGGGGTTTCTGAGGGTGGTAGGCTGGGGTTACTAAGGGTGGTATGCTGGGGTTGTAGGCTAGGGTTGTAGGGATGGTAGGCTGGGGTTACTGAGGGTGGTAGGTTGGGGTTACTGAGGGTGGTAGGTTGGGGTTACTGAGGGCGGTAGGCTGGGGTTACTGAGGGCGGTAGGCTGGGGTTACTGAGGGCGGTAGGCTGGGTTTACTGAGGGTAGTAGGCTAGGTTTATTGAGGGTAGTAGGCTGGGGTTACTGAGAGTAGTAGGCTGGGGTTACTGAGGGCGGTAGGTTGGGGTTACTGAGGGTGGTAGGTTGGGGTTAATGAGGGTGGTAGGTTGGGGTTACTGAGGGCGGTAGGCTGGGGTTACCGAGGGCGGTAGGCTGGGGTTACCGAGGGCGGTAGGCTGGGGTTACCAAGGGCGGTAGGCTGGGGTTACTGAGGGCGGTAGGTTGGGGTTACTGAGGGTGTTGTAGGCTGGGGTTTCTGAGGGTGTTGTAGGCTGGGGTTACTGAGTGTTGTAGGCTGGGGTTACTAAGGGTGGTAGACTGGGGTTATCGAGGGTGGTAGGCTGTTATTACTGAGGGTGGTATGCTGGGGTTGTAGACTAGGGTTACCGAAGGTTGTAGCTTGGGGTTATTAAGAGTGTTAGGCTGGGGTTATTGAGGGTGTTATGCTGCGGTGGTAGGCTGGGGTTACTGAGGGTGGTAGGTTGGGGTTACTGAGGGTGGCAGGTAGGAATTACAGTGGGTGGTAGGCTGGGGTTTCTGAGGGCAGTAGGCTGGGGTTTCTGAGGGCAGTAGGCTGGGGTTTCTGAGGGTGGTAGGCTGGGGTTACTAAGGGTGGTATGCTGGGGTTGTAGGCTAGGGTTGTAGAGATGGTAGGCTGGGGTTACTGAGGGTGGTAGGTTGGGGTTACTGAGGGTGGTAGGTTGGGGTTACTGAGGGCGGTAGGCTGGGGTTACTGAGGGCGGTAGGCTGGGGTTACTGAGGGCGGTAGGCTGGGGTTACTGAGCGCGGTAGGTTGGGCTTACTAAGGGCGGTAGTCTGAGGTTACTGAGGGTGGTAGGTTGGGTTTAATGAGGGTGGTAGGTTAGGGTTAATGAGGGTGGTAGGTTGGGGTTAATGAGGGTGGTATGCTGGGGTTGTAGGCTAGGGTTACCGAAGGTGGTAGCTTGGGGTTATTTAGAGTGTTAGGCTGGGGTTACTGAGGGTGGTAGGTTGGGGTTACTGAGGGTGGGGTTACTGAGGGTGGTAGGTGTGGGTTACTGAGGGCGGTAGGCTGGAGTTACTGAGGGCGGTAGGCTGGGGTTACTGAGGGCGGTAGGCTGGGGTTACTGAGAGTGGTAGGTTGGGGTTATTGAGGGTGGTAGGTTGGGTTTACTGAGGGTGGTAGGATGGGGTCACTGAGGGTGGTAGGCTGTAGATATTGCTGGTAGTAGACTGGTTTGGTAGGCTGGGTTTTCTGAGGGTGGCAGGTTTGGGTTACTGAGGGTGGTTGGGTGGGGTTACTGAGGGTGGTAAATTGGGGTTACTGAGGGTGGCAGGTTGGGGTTGCTGAGGGTGGCAGGTAGGAAAAACAGCGGGTGGTAGGCTGGGGTTATTGAGGGTGGTTTGCTGGGATTACTGAGGGCGGTAGGCTGGGATTACTGAGGGCGGTAGGCTGGGATTACTGATGGCGGTAGGCTGGGATTACTGAGGGTGGTAGATTGGGGTTTCTGAGGGTGGTAGGTTGGGGTTACTGAGGGTGGTAGGTTGAAGTTACTGAGGGCGGTAGGCCGGGGTTACTGAGGGCGGTAGGCTGGGGTGTTAGGTTGGGGTTATTGAGGGCGGTAGGCTGGGGTTACTCAGGGCGGTAGGCTGGGGTTACCGAGGGCGGTAGGCTGGGGTTACCGAGGGCGATAGGCTGGGGTTACCGAGGGCGGTAGGCTGGGGTTACTGAGGGCGGTAGGTTGGGGTTACTGAGGGTGTTGTAGGCTGGGGTTTCTGAGGGTGTTGTAGGCTGGGGTTACTGAGTGTTGTAGGCTGGGGTTACTAAGGGTGGTAGGCTGGGGTTATCGAGGGTGGTAGGCTGTTATTACTGAGGGTGGTATGCTGGGTTGTAGACTAGGGTTACCGAAGGTTGTAGCTTGGGGTTATTAAGAGTGTTAGGCTGGGGTTATTGAGGGTGTTATGCTGCGGTGGTAGGCTGGGGTTACTGAGGGTGGTAGGTTGGGGTTACTGAGGGTGGCAGATAGGAATTACAGTGGGTGGTAGGCTGGGGTTTCTGAGGGCAGTAGGCTGGGGTTTCTGAGGGCAGTAGGCTGGGGTTTCTGAGGGCAGTAGGCTGGGGTTTTTGAGGGTGGTAGGCTGGGGTTACTAAGGGTGGTATGCTGGGGTTGTAGGCTAGGGTTGTAGGGATGGTAGGCTGGGGTTACTGAGGGTGGTAGGTTGGGGTTACTGAGGGTGGTAGGTTGGGGTTACTGAGGGCGGTAGGCTGGGGTTACTGAGGGCGGTAGGCTGGGGTTACTGAGGGCGGTAGGCTGGGGTTACTGAGCACGGTAGGCTGGGGTTACTGAGCGCGGTAGGTTGGGCTTACTAAGGGCGGTAGTCTGAGGTTACTGAGGGTGGTAGATTGGGTTTAATGAGGGTGGTAGGTTGGGGTTAATGAGGGTGGTAGGTTGGGGTTAATGAGGGTGGTATGCTGGGGTTGTAGGCTAGGGTTACCGAAGGTGGTAGCTTGGGGTTATTAAGAGTGTTAGGCTGGGGTTACTGAGGGTGGTAGGTTGGGGTTACTGAGGGTGGGTTTACTGAGGGTGGTAGGTGTGGGTTACTGAGGGCGGTAGGCTGGAGTTACTGAGGGCGGTAGGCTGGGGTTACTGAGGGCGGTAGGCTAGGGTTACTGTGAGTGGTAGGTTGGGGTTATTGAGGGTGGTAGGTTGGGGTTACTGAGGGTGGTAGGATGGGGTTACTGAGGGTGGTAGGCTGGAGATATTGCTGGTAGTAGACTGGTTTGGTAGGCTGGGTTTTCTGAGGGTGGCAGGTTGGGGTTACTGAGGGTGGTAGGGTGGGGTTACTGAGGGTGGTAAATTGGGGTTACTGAGGGTGGCAGGTTGGGGTTGCTGAGGGTGGCAGGTAGGAAAAGCAGTGGGTGGTAGGCTGGGGTTATTGAGGGTGGTTTGCCGGGATTACTGAGGGCGGTAGGGTGGGATTACTGAGGGCGGTAGGCTGGAGTTACTGAGGGCGGTAGGCTGGAGTTACTGAGGGCGGTAGGCTGGGGTTACTGATGGCGGTAGGCTGGGGTTACTGAGAGTGGTAGGTTGGGGTTATTGAGGGTGGTAGGTTGGGGTTACTGAGGGTGGTAGGATGGGGTCACTGAGGGTGGTAGGCTGGAGATATTGCTGGTAGTAGACTGGTTTGGTAGGCTGGGTTTTCTGAGGGTGGCAGGTTGGGGTTACTGAGGGTGGTAGGGTGGGGTCACTGAGGGTGGTAAATTGGGGTTACTGAGGGTGGCAGGTTGGGGTTGCTGAGGGTGGTAGGTAGGAAAAACAGTGGGTGGTAGGCTGGGGCTATTGAGGGTGGTTTGCTGGGATTACTGAGGGCGGTAGGCTGGGATTACTGAGGGCGGTAGGCTGGGATTACTGAGGGCGGTAGGCTGGGATTACTGAGGGTGGTAGGTTGGGGTCTCTGAGGGTGGTAGGTTGGGGTTACTGAGGGTGGTAGGTTGAAGTTACTGAGGGCGGTAGGCCGGGGTTACTGAGGGCGGTAGGCTGGGGTGTTAGGTTGGGGTTATTGAGGGCGGTAGGCTGGGGTTATTGAGGGCGGTAGGCTGGGGTTACTCAGGGCGGTAGCTTGGGGTTACTCAGGGCGGTAGGCTGGGGTTACTCAGGGCGGTAGGCTGGGGTTACTCAGGGCGGTAGGTTGGGGTTACTCAGGGCGGTAGGTTGGGGTTACTCAGGGCGGTAGGTTGGGGTTACTCAGGGCGGTACGATGGGGTTACTCAGGGCGGTACGATGGGGTTACTCAGGGCGGTACGATGGGGCTACTCAGGGCGGTACGATGGGGCTACTCAGGGCGGTACGATGGGGCTTCTCAGGGCGGTACGATGGGGCTACTCAGGGCAGTACGATGGGGCTTCTCAGGGTGGTACGATGGGGCTTCTCAGGGCGGTACGATGGGGCTTCTCAGGGCAGTACGATGGGGCTTCTCAGGGCGGTACGATGGGGCTTCTCAGGGCGGTACGATGGGGCTTCTCAGGGTGGTACGATGGGGCTACTCAGGGCGGTGGGCTACTCAGGGCGGTACGATGGGGCTTCTCAGGGTGGTACGATGGGGCTACTCAGGGCGGTAGGCTGGGGTTACCGCAGGAGTCTCGTATATCGGATTCCACCTATTTCGCTATTAGGAGACCGCGTGCGTCATGCCAAACAGCTGACAGTATAAAATTTGGCACAAGGATAGACGCCATTACAACACTATGGGGCTTATTTCTTAAGGTTCCGCGGATCGCACTTTTGTCAGATTTTAGAAAATTTTCAGGATTTGCGCCGCTGTGACAGGTATTTAACTAGGAACTGTGTCGCATGTGATAGGATAGTGGCGCAATTGAGCTGCTTTCACACGACAGAAACCGGGGCCGGGCTGTCGGACGATCCGACAGATTCGGACTGAGTACAGGATTTGATATTCAAACTGTTTCAACAAATGCACTTACATACATCAGGGAGAAGAAGGTGAACTCCGGGGACCTGAGCGGGGAAGCGGCACATGCAGGATATCGGGCGCAGGATCTTAGTGACTCCCCGCACAGTGCATTATACACGGACAATGCACTTACATGCACCAGGAAGAAGAAGGTGAACTCCAGGGACCTGAGCGGTGAAGCGACACATGCAGGATATCGGGCGCAGGATCTTAGTGACTCCCTGCACAGCGCATTATACACGGACAATGCACTTACATGCACCAGGAAGAAGAAGGTGAACTCCGGGGACCTGAGCGGGGAAGTGATACATGCAGGATATCAGGTGCAGGATCTTAGTGACTCCCCGCACAGCGCATTATACAGGGACAATGCCCTTACATGCACCAGGAAGAAGAAGGTGAACTCCAGGGACCTGAGCGGGGAAGCGACACATGCAGGATATCGGGCGCAGGATCTCAGTGACTCCCCGCACAGTGCATTATACACTGTGGGAGATTTGGCCCAGTAGAGACCGTGGTAGTGGGTTTTTTGTGATGCAGTTCAAGACAGTGACACCAAGGTACAGTCCAAAACAGGTCTTGCCTGCGTTTATTGCAGCAGCAGGAACAAAATAAAACAGCCTTTACATTCAGGTGTCAAAACAAACAATATCCTACCCGTCTGGGCGCTAACTATACAGTTAGTTTCTCTAACTCACCACTAACACAAAAGACTTTGCTGCTACAGGCACAGAGGTCAGGGGTCAGGGGTCGGGGCTGTGTGCTCTCCAGCCTCCACTCAGAGAGACAACACTCTCAGCTCTGCTCAGCTCAAGGTGCTGGACAACACAACTTCAGCACTAAGGCCTTGCATAGTAGGAAAAGCCAGGGGAAACATACCGCCCATCCACAGTTAACCCCTTCAGTGTCTCACATACCCTCCCCCTCTGTTTGACCCTGTGGGGGCGAACACTTTTGGCCATCAGACAGTGGGTACGAGACAGGGCATCGGCATTCCCATGCAGCTTTCCTGCTCGATGTTCTACCGTGAACTTGAAATTTTGTAACATTAGGAACCACCTTGTGACCCTGGCGTTCCTCTCTTTGGCCTGACTCATCCAGGTGAGGGGAGAGTGATCGGTCACTAGTGTAAACTGTCGCCCTATCAAGTAATACCTCAGGGATTCCAGAGCCCATTTTATCGCCAAGCACTCCCTCTCAACTATACTATAGTTCTTCTCAGGGGGTGTGAGCTTGCGGCTCAGGAATGTCACGGGATGTTCCTCACCCTCCACTACTTGGGACAGGACAGCCCCTAAGCCCACGTCAGAAGCGTCAGTCTGTACAATAAAGGTCTTGGTGAAGTTAGGGGTGATCAGTACCGGTCCCTCGCACAAAACCGTCTTAAGTCGCTGAAACGCCCCCTCAGCCTCTTCACTCCACTTATTACGGACCTGCTACCCTTGGTCAGGTCAGTCAGGGGTGCCGCTATTGTCGCAAAATCAGGAATAAATCGGCGATAATAGCCCACTATGCCTAGGAAAGCCCTCACTTGCTTCTTGCTCACAGGTCGTGGCCACTGCTGGATCGCCTCCACTTTATTTACTTGGGGTTTGATGACCCCTCGCCCAATACGGTACCCCAGGTAACGGGCCTCTTCCAGACCCAGTGCACATTTTTGGGGGTTCGCTGTCAACCCTGCTGCCCTCAGGGAGTCTACCACTGCTTGTACCTTGGCTAGATGACTCTCCCAATCGTTACTATAGACTATGATGTCATCCAGGTAGGCCGGGGCATATCTCCGGTGAGGTTTTAGCACGAGATCCATTAACCTCTGGAATGTGGCGGGAGCCCCATGTAGCCCAAAGGGGAGTACCACATACTGAAATAGCCCATCAGGAGTAACAAAAGCGGTCTTCTCTTTAGCCCTGTCAGTAAGGGGTACCTGCCAATACCCTTTCGTCAGGTCAAGGGTGGAGAAGAACCTAGCCTGTCCAAGTCGTTCTATCAACTCGTCAACTCTGGGCATAGGGTAAGAATCAAATTTAGACACCTTGTTCAACTTCCTAAAGTCATTGCAGAATCGTAGGGAACCATCAGGCTTGGGAATCAACACAATAGGACTCGACCAGTCACTTCTAGACTCCTCGATAACCCCCAGGTCTAACATCTGCCTGACTTCTTCGGATATGGCCTTCCGGCGCGCTTCAGTGACCTGGTAGGGTTTTTGGTGTACCCGGATGTGGGGTTCGGTTATGATGTCATGCTTGATGACTGAAGTACGTCCCGGTAACTTAGAGAACACATCAACGTTTCGGAGCACAAACTCCTTCGCTTCCTGAATCTGGGCCCTGGAGCGGGACTCCGAGATCTGTATTCAGGCACCTTGGCATCGGGTACACCTACCTCCGGTGTCACCTTCTTGGGGACAGATGCTTTTTCTACTCCCACGGCTATCAGGGACTCTCTTTCCCTCCATGGCTTTAGGAGGTTCACGTGGTATATCTGTTCGGGTTTCCTCCTCCCCGGCTGATATACCTTGTAGTTAACCTCCCCCACTTTCTCCATGACCTCATATGGACCTTGCCATTTCGCCAAGAACTTACTCTCAACGGTGGGCACCAGAACCAACATTCTGTCACCTGGGTTAAAGGTCCTGAGTCTGGCTGACCTATTGTAGACCCTAGACTGGGCCTCTTGTGCCCTTGTCATGTGCTCCTGTCCAAGGGGCATTACTGCCGCTATGCGGTCCTGCATAAGGGAGACGTGTTCAATCACACTACAGTGGGGGGGGGGGGTCCTTTCCTGTTCCGAGGTCTCCTTAGCTACATCCAAAAGCCCACGTGGGGAACGGCCATATAATAGCTCAAAGGGTGAGAAACCTGTGGAGGACTGGGGAACTTCACGTATGGCAAACATCAAATAGGGCAACAAACAATCCCAGTCCTTCCAATCCTTACTGACCACCCTCTTTAGCATCCCCTTCAAGGTCTTGTTAAACCTCTCGACCAGGCCATCTGTCTGAGGATGATACACAGAGGTGCGGAGCTGTTTAACCTGCAGTAATTTACACATCTCCTTCATTAATCTAGACATGAATGGGGTACCCTGGTCAGTCAAGATTTCCTTGGGGAGGCCTGTTCGGGAGAATACCTGGAACAGCTCCCTAGCAATGTTTTTGGAGGAGGTGTTCCTTAACGGGATTGCCTCTGGATACCGCGTAGCGTAGTCCAGGATAACCAGGATGTACTGGTGCCCCCTTGTGGACTTGACTATGGGGCCAACCAAATCCATTGCAATCCGTTCGAACGGCACCTCTATGATTGGTAACGGGACCAGAGGACTCCTGAAGTGGGACACCAGGGCAGTAAGTTGGCACTCAGGGCAGGAGCTACAATACCGGTTTACCTCCTCCCACACCCCGGGCCAGAAAAATGTCTGCAGGATCCTCTCTCGGGTCTTCTTAGCACCTAAGTGCCCTCCCAGCACATGTTTATGTGCCAAATCTAGCACCAGCCTACGGTGAGATTGGGGTACTACAAGTTGCTCAACCTCCTCACCCCGTATCTGGTCGACCCTGTACAACAGTTCCCCAACAATCACCATTCGGGGGTATATTTTGTCAGCCCCTGGTATTTGGAGTACATTTATGACTTTAACATTCTCCCGTGCTTTAAATAAGGTAGGGTCCTGTAGCTGTGCAGCCCCAAAATTTACACAGGAAATCTCCTGGTCCGGCATGTCGGGCACCTCCTCGTGACCCTCGACCTCACCAGCTAGGACCTCTAGGGGAGAGAATTCATCACCTGGGGTCACCCCTACTGCTGGTGTGGGTACGTTGGCCTCAAAGGGTTCAGGGGCCAAGGCCGGACCTATCTGATGTCCATTATCTGTAATAGCACCTGAGGTGGGTCTTCTTCTCCAGAGGTCCCAAAACACCGGTAAGTCTCTGCCGATAATAGCCTCATGAAACAGGGTCCCCACCACCCCCACTTCATGGGTAATAGTACCACAAGGGGCATGTAGGTTGATGACAGCAGTGGGAAATTCGCGAGTGTCCCCATGTATACACAACACTCCCACTCTCCGCCCACTGTATAGTCCAGGTTCAACCAAAGTTCCCCGCACCAGGGTGACCAGACTCCCTGAGTCTAGCAAGGCTTCCACCGTGTGACCACCGATTGTGACCATGCACACTTGGGGTTCTGCATCCGTGACCGACTCGGCTGCCAGAACCGGCCGGGCAAACAGTGACACTCACCGGGTCTGGTTGCAGTCCATTGGCTCCACTGACAGTGGACAGTTGGCAGCAATATGGCCCATTTCATGGCATCGCCAGCACTGGATACGGCTATGACCTCTGTCACGAGCCTCAATGGGTTTCTGGGTATCCACGCCCCCCAATGAACCCCCTCCCAACCTGACATGTCTCCCCTTTTCCGCAGTAGCAGTATTACCAGATGGTTTGGCAACCCTGTCACTGGCATTGCTTCGTGTGGGAGAGGTAAGTAGAAGATCCTCCGTAGCCCAATATCTCTCTACTAGGAACACGAGTTCCTCAGCTTTTGTGGGACCGGCCTGTCCAACCCACCGCTGGAGCCGAGAGGGCAGAGAACGGGTGAACTTGTCAAGAACCACTCTCTCTACCATCTGTGCTGGGGTGCAGTCCTCTGGTTGTAGCCACTTCCGGACGAGATGGATCAGGTCATGCATTTGGGAGCGCGGGGGTAGTTTTCTGAGTATGCCCACTGGTGGACCCGGCTGGAACGAACTTGTATGGTGACCCCAAGACGAGCCAGAATCTCTGCCTTTAGCTGGGGGTACTCACGGGCCTCTGTTTCACTCAGGTCGTAGTAAGCCTTCTGCGACTCGCCGGTCAGGAACGGTGCCAGGACATCTGCCCACTGCTCAGCCGGTAACTCCTCTCGCTCAGCTACTCGCTCGAACACAGTGAGATACGCCTCCACGTCGTCGGTCGCCGTCATCTTTTGTAAGGCCTTCTGCACTGCAGCCCGTGCGGAATGCTGGACAACCGGGTACCCTTGCAAACCAGTATGGGACCCCTCAGTAGTCGTCGCTTGCGGTGCTGCCATAACGCCAGAAAACTTTTCCATCATTAGCTGGAACATGGCTCGGGAGTCTTCCTGCTGCTGGCGGGACCTCTCCTCCTGCTGCTGGAGCATGGCTTGCTGCTGGCGGAACCTCTCCTCCTGCTGCTGGAGCATGGCTTGCTGCTGGCGGGACCTCTCCTCCTGCTGCTGGAGCATGGCTTGCTGCTGGCGGGACCTCTCTTCCTGCTGCTGGAGCATGGCATGCTGCTGGCGGGACCTCTCCTCCTGCTGCTGGAGCATGGCATGCTGCTGGCGGGACCTCTCCTCCTGCTGCTGGAGCATGGCTTGCTGCTGGCGGGACCTCTCCTCCTGCTGCTGGAGCATGGCTTGCTGCTGGCGGGACCTCTCCTCCTGCTGCTGGAGCATGGCTTGCTGCTGGCGGAACCTCTCCTCCTGCTGCTGGAGCATGGCATGCTGCTGGCGGGACCTCTCCTCCTGCTGCTGGAGCATGGCTTGCTGCTGGCGGGACTTCTCCTCCTGCTGCTGGAGCATGGCATGCTGCTGGCGGGACCTCTCCTCCTGCTGCTGGAGCATGGCATGCTGCTGGCGGGACCTCTCCTCCTGCTGCTGGAGCATGGCATGCTGCTGGCGGGACCTCTCCTCCTGCTGCTGGAGCATGGCTTGCTGCTGGCGGGACCTCTCCTCCTGCTGCTGGAGCATGGCTTGCTGCTGGCGGGACCTCTCCTCCTGCTGCTGGAGCATGGCTTGCTGCTGGCGGGACCTCTCCTCCTGCTGCTGGAGCATGGCTTGCTGCTGGCGGGACCTCTCCTCCTGCTGCTGGAGCATGGCTTGCTGCTGGCGGGACCTCTCCTCCTGCTGCTGGAGCATGGCATGCTGCTGGCGGGACCTCTCCTCCTGCTGCTGGAGCATGGCTTGCTGCTGGCGGAACCTCTCCTCCTGCTGCTGGAGCATGGCCTGCTGCTGGCAGGACCTCTCCTCCTGCTGCTGGAGCATGGCATGCTGCTGGCGGGACCTCTCCTCCTGCTGCTGGAGCATGGCATGCTGCTGGCGGGACCTCTCCTCCTGCTGCTGGAGCATGGCTTGCTGCTGGCGGAACCTCTCCTCCTGCTGCTGGAGCATGGCTTGCTGCTGGCGGAACCTCTCCTCCTGCTGCTGGAGCATGGCTTGCTGCTGGCGGAACCTCTCCTCCTGCTGCTGGAGCATGGCTTGCTACTGGCGGGACCTCTCCTCCTGCTGCTGGAGCATGGCATGCTGCTGGCGGGACCTCTCCTCCTGTTGCTGGAGCATGGCTTGCTGCTGGCGGGACCTCTCCTCCTGCTGCTGGAGCATGGCTTGCTGCTGGCGGGACCTCTCCTCCTGCTGCTGGAGCATGGCTTGCTGCTGGCGGGACCTCTCCTCCTGCTGCTGGAGCATGGCTTGCTGCTGGCGGAACCTCTCCTCCTGCTGCTGGAGCATGGCTTGCTGCTGGCGGGACCTCTCCTCCTGCTGCTGGAGCATGGCTTGCTGCTGGCGGAACCTCTCCTCCTGCTGCTGGAGCATGGCTTGCTGCTGGCGGGACCTCTCCTCCTGCTGCTGGAGCATGGCTTGCTGCTGGCGGGACCTCTCCTCCTGCTGCTGGAGCATGGCATGCTGCTGGCGGGACCTCTCCTCCTGCTGCTGGAGCATGGCATGCTGCTGGCGGGACCTCTCCTCCTGCTGCTGGAGCATGGCTTGCTGCTGGCGGGATCTCTCCTCCTGCTGCTGGAGCATGGCTTGCTGCTGGCGGGACCTCTCCTCCTGCTGCTGGAGCATGGCTTGCTGCTGGCGGGACCTCTCCTCCTGCTGCTGGAGCATGGCATGCTGCTGGCGGGACCTCTCCTCCTGCTGCTGGAGCATGGCTTGCTGCTGGCGGAACCTCTCCTCCTGCTGCTGGAGCATGGCTTGCTGCTGGCGGGACCTCTCCTCCTGCTGCTGGAGCATGGCTTGCTGCTGGCGGGACCTCTCCTCCTGCTGCTGGAGCATGGCATGCTGCTGGCGGGACCTCTCCTCCTGCTGCTGGAGCATGGCATGCTGCTGGCGGGACCTCTCCTCCTGCTGCTGGAGCATGGCTTGCTGCTGGCGGGACCTCTCCTCCTGCTGCTGGAGCATGGCTTGCTGCTGGCGGGACCTCTCCTCCTGCTGCTGGAGCATGGCTTGCTGCTGGCGGGACCTCTCCTCCTGCTGCTGGAGCATGGCATGCTGCTGGCGGGACCTCTCCTCCTGCTGCTGGAGCATGGCTTGCTGCTGGCGGGACCTCTCCTCCTGCTGCTGGAGCATGGCATGCTGCTGGCGGGACCTCTCCTCCTGCTGCTGGAGCATGGCATGCTGCTGGCGGGACCTCTCCTCCTGCTGCTGGAGCATGGCATGCTGCTGGCGGGACCTCTCCTCCTGCTGCTGGAGCATGGCTTGCTGCTGGCGGGACCTCTCCTCCTGCTGCTGGAGCATGGCTTGCTGCTGGCGGAACCTCTCCTCCTGCTGCTGGAGCATGGCTTGCTGCTGGCGGGACCTCTCCTCCTGCTGCTGGAGCATGGCTTGCTGCTGGCGGAACCTCTCCTCCTGCTGCTGGAGCATGGCTTGCTGCTGGCGGGACCTCTCCTCCTGCTGCTGGAGCATGGCTTGCTGCTGGCGGGACCTCTCCTCCTGTTGCTGGAGCATGGCTTGCTGCTGGCGGGACCTCTCCTCCTGTTGCTGGAACATGGCTTGCTGCTGGCGGAACCTCTCCTCCTGCTGCTGGAGCATGGCTTGCTGCAGCTGCCGATTAGCCTGGGACTCTTCCTGCTGCTGGCGGGACCTCTCCTCCTGCTGCTGGAACATGGCTTGCTGCTGGCGGGACCTCTCCTCCTGCTGCTGGAGCATGGCTTGCTGCAGCTGCCGATTAGCCTGGGACTCTTCCTGCTGCTGGCGGGACCTCTCCTCCTGCTGCTGGAGCATGGCTTGCTGCTGGCGGGACCTCTCCTCCTGCTGCTGGAGCATGGCTTGCTGCTGGCGGGACCTCTCCTCCTGCTGCTGGAGCATGGCTTGCTGCTGGCGGGACCTCTCCTCCTGCTGCTGGAGCATGGCATGCTGCTGGCGGGACCTCTCCTCCTGCTGCTGGAGCATGGCTTGCTGCTGGCGGAACCTCTCCTCCTGTTGCTGGAGCATGGCTTGCTGCTGGCGGGACCTCTCCTCCTGTTGCTGGAGCATGGCTTGCAGCTGGCGGGACCTCTCCTCCTGCTGCTGGAGCATGGCTTGCTGCTGGCGGGACCTCTCCTCCTGTTGCTGGAGCATGGCTTGCTGCTGGCGGGACCTCTCCTCCTGTTGCTGGAACATGGCTTGCTGCTGGCGGAACCTCTCCTCCTGCTGCTGGAGCATGGCTTGCTGCTGGCGGGACCTCTCCTCCTGCTGCTGGAGCATGGCTTGCTGCAGCTGCCGATTAGCCTGGGACTCTTCCTGCTGCTGGCGGGACCTCTCCTCCTGCTGCTGGAGCATGGCTTGCTGCTGGCGGGACCTCTCCTCCTGCTGCTGGAGCATGGCTTGCTGCAGCTGCCGATTAGCCTGGGACTCTTCCTGCTGCTGGCGGGACCTCTCCTCCTGCTGCTGGAGCATGGCTTGCTGCTGGCGGGACCTCTCCTCCTGCTGCTGGAGCATGGCTTGCTGCTGGCGGGACCTCTCCTCCTGCTGCTGGAGCATGGCATGCTGCTGGCGGGACCTCTCCTCCTGCTGCTGGAGCATGGCTTGCTGCTGGCGGGACCTCTCCTCCTGCTGCTGGAGCATGGCATGCTGCTGGCGGGACCTCTCCTCCTGCTGCTGGAGCATGGCTTGCTGCAGCTGCCGATTAGCCTGGGACTCTTCCTGCTGCTGGCGGGACCTCTCCTCCTGCTGCTGGAGCATGGCATGCTGCTGGCGGGACCTCTCCTCCTGTTGCTGGAGCATGGCATGCTGCTGGCGGGACCTCTCCTCCTGCTGCTGGAGCATGGCTTGCTGCTGGCGGGACCTCTCCTCCTGCTGCTGGAGCATGGCTTGCTGCTGGCGGGACCTCTCCTCCTGCTGCTGGAGCATGGCTTGCTGCAGCTGCCGATTAGCCTGGGACTCTTCCTGCTGCTGGCGGGACCTCTCCTCCTGCTGCTGGAGCATGGCATGCTGCTGGCGGGACCTCTCCTCCTGTTGCTGGAGCATGGCATGCTGCTGGCGGGACCTCTCCTCCTGTTGCTGGAGCATGGCATGCTGCTGGCGGGACCTCTCCTCCTGTTGCTGGAGCATGGCTTGCTGCAGCTGCCGATTAGCCTGGGACTCTTCCTGCTGCTGCTACCGATTAGCTCTGGCCTCCTATTGCAGGTATTTAACCCCTTAACGCTGTGCGCCGTAGCTCTACGGCGCAGAGGTATAAGGGATGTATGAAGAGGGCTCACGGGCTGAGTCCTCTTCATACAAAGGTGGGGGTTTTTGCATTTTGCAGAAAACCCCCACCGCTAATAACTGCGGTCGTTGCTTGCACCGATCGCGGCTATTAACCATGTGATTTGCCGGCGGCGTTTAAAAAACGTCGGCACGCGGGCGCCGCCATCTTTAATGCGATCGCCGCGCCCCCGAACGTCATCCGGGGGCGGCGATCGGTTGCCATGGTAGCCTTGGTCTTCTTTTGACACGAGGCTACATGGCTTCTGCAGATTCGTTACAATGAGCCAGTGGCTCATTGTAATGAATGTGCTGCAAAAATGCCATATATTGCAATACAGAAGTATTATCCAGAAGTATTATCCAGAAGTATTATACAGGAGTATTATACAGGAGTATTATACAGGAGTATTATACAGGAGTATTATACAGAAGTATTATACAGAAGTATTATACAGGAGTGTTATACAGGAGTACTATACAGGAGTATTATACAGGAGTATTATACAGGAGTATTATACAGGAGTATTATACAGAAGTATTATACAGGAGTGTTATACAGAAGTATTATCCAGAAGTATTATCCAGAAGTATTATACAGGAGTATTATACAGGAGTATTATACAGGAGTATTATACAGGAGTGTTATACAGAAGTATTATCCAGAAGTATTATCCAGAAGTATTATACAGGAGTATTATACAGGAGTGTTATACAGGAGTATTATACAGGAGTATTATACAGAAGTATTATACAGGAGTATTATACAGGAGTATTATACAGAAGTATTATACAGGAGTATTATACAGGAGTATTATACAGGAGTATTATACAGAAGTATTATCCAGAAGTATTATCCAGAAGTATTATACAGGAGTATTATACAGGAGTATTATACAGGAGTGTTATACAGAAGTATTATACAGGAGTATTATACAGGAGTATTATACAGGAGTATTATACAGAAGTATTATCCAGAAGTATTATCCAGAAGTATTATACAGGAGTATTATACAGGAGTATTATACAGGAGTGTTATACAGAAGTATTATCCAGAAGTATTATCCAGAAGTATTATACAGGAGTATTATACAGGAGTATTATACAGGAGTATTATACAGAAGTATTATACAGAAGTATTATACAGGAGTGTTATACAGGAGTACTATACAGGAGTATTATACAGGAGTATTATACAGGAGTATTATACAGGAGTATTATACAGAAGTATTATACAGGAGTGTTATACAGAAGTATTATCCAGAAGTATTATCCAGAAGTATTATACAGGAGTATTATACAGGAGTATTATACAGGAGTATTATACAGGAGTGTTATACAGAAGTATTATCCAGAAGTATTATCCAGAAGTATTATACAGGAGTATTATACAGGAGTGTTATACAGGAGTATTATACAGGAGTATTATACAGAAGTATTATACAGGAGTATTATACAGGAGTATTATACAGAAGTATTATACAGGAGTATTATACAGGAGTATTATACAGGAGTATTATACAGAAGTATTATCCAGAAGTATTATCCAGAAGTATTATACAGGAGTATTATACAGGAGTATTATACAGGAGTGTTATACAGAAGTATTATCCAGAAGTATTATCCAGAAGTATTATACAGGAGTATTATACAGGAGTATTATACAGGAGTGTTATACAGAAGTATTATCCAGAAGTATTATCCAGAAGTATTATACAGGAGTATTATACAGGAGTATTATACAGGAGTATTATACAGAAGTATTATACAGGAGTATTATACAGGAGTGTTATACAGGAGTATTATACAGAAGTATTATACAGGAGTATTATACAGGAGTGTTATACAGGAGTATTATACAGAAGTATTATACAGGAGTATTATACAGGAGTATTATACAGGAGTATTATACAGAAGTATTATACAGGAGTATTATACAGGAGTATTATACAGGAGTGTTATACAGGAGTATTATACAGGAGTATTATACAGAAGTATTATACAGGAGTATTATACAGGAGTATTATACAGGAGTGTTATACAGGAGTGTTATACAGGAGTATTATACAGGAGTGTTATACAGGAGTATTATACAGGAGGGTTATACAGGAGTGTTATACAGGAGTATTATACAGGAGTATTGCAGTATATGGTAGGAGCGATCTGACCATCTAGGGGTTAATGTACCCTAGATGGTCTAAAAAATAGTGAAAAAAAAAAAGAAAAAAAAAAGTTTAAAAAATAAAAAAAATTAATAAAATATTAAAAATTCTAATCACCCCCCTTTCCCTAGAACGGATATAAAACATAATAAACAGTAAAAATCACAAACATATTAGGTATCGCCGCGTCCCAAAATGCCCGATCTATCAAAATATAAAACCGGTTACGGGCGGCGGTGACCTCCGAGGCGGGAAATGGCGCCCAAATGTCCGAAATGCGACTTTTATACCTTTTTACATAACATAAAAAATTAAATAAAAAATGATCAAAATGTCGCACAGACCTCAAAATGGCAGCAATGAAAACGGCGCCTCATTTCGCAAAAAATGACACCTCATAAATCTCCGTGCACCAAAGTATGAAAAAGTTATTAGCGTCAGAAGATGGCAAAATTTTTTTTTTCTTTTTTGTACACATTCGTTTAATTTTTGAAAATGTAATAAAACGCAATAAAACCTATAAATCCGGTATCACCGCGATCGCACCGAACTAAAGAATAAAGTAGGCGTGTTATTTGGAGCGAAGAGTGAAAGTCGTAAAAACTGAGCCCACAAGAACGTGCACGTGCGTTTTTTTTCCTATTTTTCCACATTTGGAATTTTTTTCAGCTTCACAGTACACGGCATGTTAAAATAAATAACATTACGGGAAAGTAAAATTTGTTACGCACAAAATAAGCCCTCACACAGGTCTGTACACGGAAAAATGAAAAAGTTATGGATTTTTGAAGTTGGAGAGCGAGAAATGAGCCGAAAAACCCTGCGTCCTTAAGGGGTTAATAAAGTCCTCCATCTTGGCTGTATCCTGCACTTTCACCCAGGCCATGCAATGTTGCAGGATGTAGCCAGCCTTTCAGGTGTGTGTCTTTTTGAACTGCCCGCAATCCAAAGCACCATATGTGGGGGTTTGGCCCAGTAGAGACCGTGGTAGCGGGGTGCTGTGATGCAGTTCACGACCGTGACACCAAAGTACAGTCCAGTACAGGGACACCAAGGTACAGTCCAGTACAGTGACACCAGGGTACAGTCCAGTACAGGGACACCAAGGTACAGTCCAGTACAGGGACACCAAGGTACAGTCCAGTACAGTGACACCAGGGTACAGTCCAGTACAGGGACACCAAGGTACAGTCCAGTACAGGGACACCAAGGTACAGTCCAGTACAGGGACACCAAGGTACAGTCCAGTACAGTGACACCAAGGTACAGTCCAGTACAGGGACACCAAGGTACAGTCCAGTACAGTGACACCAGGGTACAGTCCAGTACAGTGACACCAAAGTACAGTCCAGTACAGGGACACCAAGGTACAGTCCAGTACAGTGACACCAAGGTACAGTCCAGTACAGTGACACCAGGGTACAGTCCAGTACAGGGACACCAAGGTACAGTCCAGTACAGTGACACCAGGGTACAGTCCAGTACAGGGACACCAAGGTACAGTCCAGTACAGGGACACCAAGGTACAGTCCAGTACAGGGACACCAAGGTACAGTCCAGTACAGTGACACCAAAGTACAGTCCAGTACAGGGACACCAAGGTACAGTCCAGTACAGTGACACCAAGGTACAGTCCAGTACAGGGACACCAAAGTACAGTCCAGTACAGGGACACCAAGGTACAGTCCAGTACAGTGACACCAAGGTACAGTCCAGTACAGGGACACCAAGGTACAGTCCAGTACAGTGACACCAAGGTACAGTCCAGTACAGTGACACCAAGGTACAGTCCAGTACAGGGACACCAAGGTACAGTCCAGTACAGTGACACCAGGGTACAGTCCAGTACAGGGACACCAAGGTACAGTCCAGTACAGGGACACCAAGGTACAGTCCAGTACAGGGACACCAAGGTACAGTCCAGTACAGTGACACCAAAGTACAGTCCAGTACAGGGACACCAAGGTACAGTCCAGTACAGTGACACCAGGGTACAGTCCAGTACAGGGACACCAAGGTACAGTCCAGTACAGGGACACCAAGGTACAGTCCAGTACAGGGACACCAAGGTACAGTCCAGTACAGTGACACCAAAGTACAGTCCAGTACAGGGACACCAAGGTACAGTCCAGTACAGTGACACCAAGGTACAGTCCAGTACAGGGACACCAAAGTACAGTCCAGTACAGGGACACCAAGGTACAGTCCAGTACAGTGACACCAAGGTACAGTCCAGTACAGGGACACCAAGGTACAGTCCAGTACAGTGACACCAAGGTACAGTCCAGTACAGTGACACCAAGGTACAGTCCAGTACAGGGACACCAAGGTACAGTCCAGTACAGTGACACCAGGGTACAGTCCAGTACAGGGACACCAAGGTACAGTCCAGTACAGGGACACCAAGGTACAGTCCAGTACAGGGACACCAAGGTACAGTCCAGTACAGTGACACCAAAGTACAGTCCAGTACAGGGACACCAAGGTACAGTCCAGTACAGTGACACCAAGGTACAGTCCAGTACAGGGACACCAAGGTACAGTCCAGTACAGTGACACCAAGGTACAGTCCAGTACAGTGACACCAAGGTACAGTCCAGTACAGTGACACCAAAGTACAGTCCAGTACAGGGACACCAAGGTACAGTCCAGTACAGTGACACCAAGGTACAGTCCAGTACAGGGACACCAAGGTACAGTCCAGTACAGTGACACCAAGGTACAGTCCAGTACAGGGACACCAAGGTACAGTCCAGTACAGTGACACCAAGGTACAGTCCAGTACAGTGACACCAAGGTACAGTCCAGTACAGGGACACCAAGGTACAGTCCAGTACAGGGACACCAAGGTACAGTCCAGTACAGTGACACCAAGGTACAGTCCAGTACAGTGACACCAAGGTACAGTCCAGTACAGTGACACCAAAGTACAGTCCAGTACAGGGACACCAAGGTACAGTCCAGTACAGTGACACCAAGGTACAGTCCAGTACAGTGACACCAAGGTACAGTCCAGTACAGGGACACCAAGGTACAGTCCAGTACAGTGACACCAAGGTACAGTCCAGTACAGGGACACCAAGGTACAGTCCAGTACAGTGACACCAAGGTACAGTCCAGTACAGTGACACCAAGGTACAGTCCAGTACAGGGACACCAAGGTACAGTCCAGTACAGTGACACCAGGGTACAGTCCAGTACAGGGACACCAAGGTACAGTCCAGTACAGGGACACCAAGGTACAGTCCAGTACAGGGACACCAAGGTACAGTCCAGTACAGTGACACCAAAGTACAGTCCAGTACAGGGACACCAAGGTACAGTCCAGTACAGTGACACCAAGGTACAGTCCAGTACAGGGACACCAAGGTACAGTCCAGTACAGTGACACCAAGGTACAGTCCAGTACAGTGACACCAAGGTACAGTCCAGTACAGTGACACCAAAGTACAGTCCAGTACAGGGACACCAAGGTACAGTCCAGTACAGTGACACCAAGGTACAGTCCAGTACAGGGACACCAAGGTACAGTCCAGTACAGTGACACCAAGGTACAGTCCAGTACAGGGACACCAAGGTACAGTCCAGTACAGTGACACCAAGGTACAGTCCAGTACAGTGACACCAAGGTACAGTCCAGTACAGGGACACCAAGGTACAGTCCAGTACAGGGACACCAAGGTACAGTCCAGTACAGTGACACCAAGGTACAGTCCAGTACAGTGACACCAAGGTACAGTCCAGTACAGTGACACCAAAGTACAGTCCAGTACAGGGACACCAAGGTACAGTCCAGTACAGTGACACCAAGGTACAGTCCAGTACAGTGACACCAAGGTACAGTCCAGTACAGGGACACCAAGGTACAGTCCAGTACAGTGACACCAAGGTACAGTCCAGTACAGTGACACCAAAGTACAGTCCAGTACAGGGACACCAAGGTACAGTCCAGTACAGTGACACCAAGGTACAGTCCAGTACAGGGACACCAAGGTACAGTCCAGTACAGGGACACCAAGGTACAGTCCAGTACAGTGACACCAAAGTACAGTCCAGTACAGTGACACCAAGGTACAGTCCAGTACAGTGACACCAGGGTACAGTCCAGTACAGGGACACCAAGGTACAGTCCAGTACAGGGACACCAAAGTACAGTCCAGTACAGGGACACCAAGGTACAGTCCAGTACAGTGACACCAAGGTACAGTCCAGTACAGGGACACCAAGGTACAGTCCAGTACAGTGACACCAAGGTACAGTCCAGTACAGTGACACCAAGGTACAGTCCAGTACAGTGACACCAAAGTACAGTCCAGTACAGGGACACCAAGGTACAGTCCAGTACAGTGACACCAAGGTACAGTCCAGTACAGGGACACCAAGGTACAGTCCAGTACAGTGACACCAAGGTACAGTCCAGTACAGGGACACCAAGGTACAGTCCAGTACAGTGACACCAAGGTACAGTCCAGTACAGTGACACCAAGGTACAGTCCAGTACAGTGACACCAAAGTACAGTCCAGTACAGGGACACCAAGGTACAGTCCAGTACAGTGACACCAAGGTACAGTCCAGTACAGGGACACCAAGGTACAGTCCAGTACAGGGACACCAAGGTACAGTCCAGTACAGTGACACCAAAGTACAGTCCAGTACAGGGACACCAAGGTACAGTCCAGTACAGTGACACCAAGGTACAGTCCAGTACAGGGACACCAAGGTACAGTCCAGTACAGTGACACCAAGGTACAGTCCAGTACAGTGACACCAAAGTACAGTCCAGTACAGGGACACCAAGGTACAGTCCAGTACAGTGACACCAAGGTACAGTCCAGTACAGGGACACCAAGGTACAGTCCAGTACAGTGACACCAAGGTACAGTCCAGTACAGGGACACCAAGGTACAGTCCAGTACAGGGACACCAAGGTACAGTCCAGTACAGTGACACCAAAGTACAGTCCAGTACAGTGACACCAAGGTACAGTCCAGTACAGTGACACCAGGGTACAGTCCAGTACAGGGACACCAAGGTACAGTCCAGTACAGGGACACCAAGGTACAGTCCAGTACAGTGACACCAGGGTACAGTCCAGTACAGTGACACCAGGGTACAGTCCAGTACAGTGACACCAAAGTACAGTCCAGTACAGGGACACCAAGGTACAGTCCAGTACAGTGACACAAGGGTACAGTCCAGTACAGGGACACCAGGGTACAGTCCAGTACAGTGACACCAGGGTACAGTCCAGTACAGTGACACCAAGGTACAGTCCAGTACAGGGACACCAAGGTACAGTCCAGTACAGTGACACCAAGGTACAGTCCAGTACAGGGACACCAAGGTACAGTCCAGTACAGTGACACCAAGGTACAGTCCAGTACAGTGACACCAAAGTACAGTCCAGTACAGGGACACCAAGGTACAGTCCAGTACAGTGACACCAAAGTACAGTCCAGTACAGTGACACCAAGGTACAGTCCAGTACAGTGACACCAGGGTACAGTCCAGTACAGGGACACCAAGGTACAGTCCAGTACAGGGACACCAAGGTACAGTCCAGTACAGGGACACCAAGGTACAGTCCAGTACAGTGACACCAAAGTACAGTCCAGTACAGGGACACCAAGGTACAGTCCAGTACAGGGACACCAAGGTACAGTCCAGTACAGTGACACCAAAGTACAGTCCAGTACAGTGACACCAAAGTACAGTCCAGTACAGGGACACCAAGGTACAGTCCAGTACAGGGACACCAAGGTACAGTCCAGTACAGGGACACCAAGGTACAGTCCAGTACAGGGACACCAAGGTACAGTCCAGTACAGTGACACCAAAGTACAGTCCAGTACAAGGACACCAAGGTACAGTCCAGTACAGGGACACCAAGGTACAGTCCAGTACAGTGACACCAAGGTACAGTCCAGTACAGTGACACCAAAGTACAGTCCAGTACAGGGACACCAAGGTACAGTCCAGTACAGGGACACCAAGGTACAGTCCAGTACAGGGACACCAAGGTACAGTCCAGTACAGTGACACCAAAGTACAGTCCAGTACAGTGACACCAAGGTACAGTCCAGTACAGTGACACCAAGGTACAGTCCAGTACAGGGACACCAAGGTACAGTCCAGTACAGGGACACCAAGGTACAGTCCAGTACAGTGACACCAAGGTACAGTCCAGTACAGGGACACCAAGGTACAGTCCAGTACAGTGACACCAGGGTACAGTCCAGTACAGGGACACCAGGGTACAGTCCAGTACAGGGACACCAAGGTACAGTCCAGTACAGGGACACCAAGGTACAGTCCAGTACAGTGACACCAAAGTACAGTCCAGTACAGGGACACCAAGGTACAGTCCAGTACAGGGACACCAAGGTACAGTCCAGTACAGGGACACCAAGGTACAGTCCAGTACAGTGACACCAAAGTACAGTCCAGTACAGGGACACCAAGGTACAGTCCAGTACAGGGACACCAAGGTACAGTCCAGTACAGGGACACCAAGGTACAGTCCAGTACAGTGACACCAAAGTACAGTCCAGTACAGTGACACCAAAGTACAGTCCAGTACAGGGACACCAAGGTACAGTCCAGTACAGGGACACCAAGGTACAGTCCAGTACAGGGACACCAAGGTACAGTCCAGTACAGTGACACCAAAGTACAGTCCAGTACAGGGACACCAAGGTACAGTCCAGTACAGGGACACCAAGGTACAGTCCAGTACAGGGACACCAAGGTACAGTCCAGTACAGGGACACCAAGGTACAGTCCAGTACAGGGACACCAAAGTACAGTCCAGTACAGGGACACCAAGGTACAGTCCAGTACAGGGACACCAAGGTACAGTCCAGTACAGGGACACCAAGGTACAGTCCAGTACAGTGACACCAAGGTACAGTCCAGTACAGTGACACCAAGGTACAGTCCAGTACAGTGACACCAAGGTACAGTCCAGTACAGGGACACCAAGGTACAGTCCAGTACAGGGACACCAAGGTACAGTCCAGTACAGGGACACCAAAGTACAGTCCAGTACAGGGACACCAAGGTACAGTCCAGTACAGTGACACCAAGGTACAGTCCAGTACAGGGACACCAAGGTACAGTCCAGTACAGGGACACCAAAGTACAGTCCAGTACAGGGACACCAAGGTACAGTCCAGTACAGTGACACCAAGGTACAGTCCAGTACAGGGACACCAAGGTACAGTCCAGTACAGTGACACCAAGGTACAGTCCAGTACAGTGACACCAGGGTACAGTCCAGTACAGGGACACCAAGGTACAGTCCAGTACAGTGACACCAAGGTACAGTCCAGTACAGTGACACCAAGGTACAGTCCAGTACAGGGACACCAAGGTACAGTCCAGTACAGTGACACCAAGGTACAGTCCAGTACAGGGACACCAAGGTACAGTCCAGTACAGTGACACCAAGGTACAGTCCAGTACAGGGACACCAAGGTACAGTCCAGTACAGGGACACCAAGGTACAGTCCAAAACAAGTCTCGCCTGCGTTTACTGCAGCAGGAACAAAATAAAACAGCCTTCACATTCAGGCATCAAAACAAAATAATATCCTACCCGTCTGGGCGCTAACTATACAGTGATTCTCTAACTCACCACTAACACAAAAGACTTTGCTGCTCCAGGCACGGAGGTCAGGGGTCAGGGGTCGGGGCTGTGTGCTCTCCAGCCTCCACTCAGAGAGACAACACTCTCAGCTCTGCTCAGCAGCTTTATGCAGACTGATTAGGCTGCTCCCACCACCTGTGTCCAAGATGCTGGACAACACAACCTCAGCACTAAGGGCGACGCTAGCATACAGGGGGCGGAGTTTGGGGCGATCGCATATGCGTTTCCAGAGAAACGCATGCGATCAGGTTATTAATCACATGCTTTTCCCGGGAAAAGCATATTCGATCGGCCCGAGCCCCGCCCACTGTGCGCTAGCGTCGCGTTATGAACGCGCCCTAAGGCCTTGCATAGTAGGAAAATCCAGGGGAAACATACCGCCCATCCACAGTTAACCCCTTCAGTGTCTCACAACATGGACAATGCACTTACATGCACCAGGAAGAAGGTGAACTCCAGGGACCTGAGCGGGGAAGTGACACATGCAGTATATCAGGTGCAGGATCTTAGTGACTCCCTACACAGCGCACTATACACGGACAATGCACTTACATGCACCAGGAAGAAAAAGGTGAACTCCTGGGACCTGAGCGGGGAAGTGACACATGCAGGATATCCGGTGCAGGATCTTAGTGACTCCCTACACAGCGCATTATACACGGACAATGCACTTACATGCACCAGGAAGAAGAAGGAGAACTCCGGGGACCTGAGCGGGGAAGTGACACATGCAGGATATCGGGGGAAGGATCTTAGTGACTCCCCGCACAGCGCATTATACACGGACAATGCACTTACATGCACCAGGAAGAAGAAGGTGAACTCCAGGGACCTGAGCGGGGAAGTGACACATGCAGGATATCGGGCACAGGATCTTAGTGACTCCCCGCACAGCGCATTATACACGGACAATGCACTTACATGCACCAGGAAGAAGAAGGTGAACTCCAGGGACCTGAGCGGGGAAGCGACACATGCAGGATATCGGGTGCAGGATCTTAGTGACTCCACGCACAGCGCATTATACACAGACAATGCACTTACATGCACCAGGAAGAAGAAGGTGAACTCCAGGGACCTGAGCGGGGAAGCGACACATGCAGGATATCGGGTGCAGGATCTTAGTGACTCCACGCACAGCGCATTATACACAGACAATGCACTTACATGCACCAGGAAGAAGAAGGTGAACTCCAGGGACCTGAGCGGGGAAGTGACACATGCAGGATATCAGGGCGCAGGATCTTAGTGACTCCCCGCACAGCGCATTATACACGGACAATGCACTTACATGCACCAGGAAGAAGAAGGTGAACTCCAGGGACCTGAGCGGGGAAGCGACACATGCAGGATATCGGGCGCAGGATCTTAGTGACTCCCCGCACAGCGCATTATACACGGACAATGCACTTACATGCACCAGGAACAAGAAGGTGAACTCCAGGGACCTGAGCGGGGAAGCGACACATGCAGGATATCGGGCGCAGGATCTTAGTGACTCCCTGCACAGCGCATTATACACAGACAATGCACTTACATGCACCAAGAAGAAGAAAGTGAACTCCGGGGACCTGAGCGGGGAAGTGACACATGCAGGATATCGGGCGCAGGATCTTAGTGACTCCCCGCACAGCGCATTATACACGGACAATGCACTTACATGCACCAGGAAGAGGAAGGTGAACTCCGGGGACCTGAGCGGGGAAGAGACACATGCAGGATATCGGGTGCAGGATCTTAGTGACTCCTCGCACAGCGCATTATACAGGAACAATGCACTTACATGCACCAGGAAGAAGGTGAACTCCAGGGACCTGAGCGGGGAAGCGACACATGCAGGATATCGGGCGCAGGATCTTAGTGGCTCCCTGCACAGCACATTATACACGGACAATGCACTTACATGCACCAGGAAGAAGAAGGTGAACTCCAGGGACCTGAGCGGGGAAGTGACACATGCAGGATATCGGGCGCAGGATCTTAGTGACTCCCTGCACAGTGCATTATACACGGACAATGCACTTACATGCACCAGGAAGAAGAAGGTGAACTCCAGGGACCTGAGCGGGGAAGCGACACATGCAGGATATCGGGCGCAGGATCTTAGTGACTCCCCGCACAGTGCATTGTACACGGACAATGCACTTACATGCACCAGGAAGAAGAAGGTGAACTCCGGGGACCTGAGCGGGGAAGTGACACATGCAGGATATTGGGCGCAGGATCTTAGTGACTCCCCGCACAGCGCATTATACACGGACAATGCACTTACATGCACCAGGAAGAAGAAGGTGAACTCCAGGGACCTAAGCGGGGAAGCGACACATGCAGGATATCGGGCGCAGGATCTTAGTGACTCCACGCACAACGCATTATACACGGACAATGCACTTACATGCACCAGGAAGAAGAAGGTTAACTCCGGGGACCTGAGCGGGGAAGTGACACATGCAGGATATCGGGTGCAGGATCTTAGTGACTCCCCGCACAGCGCATTATACACGGACAATGCACTTACATGCACCAGGAAGAAGAAGGTGAACTCCAGGGACCTGAGCAGGGAAGTGACACATGCAGGATATCGGGCGCATGATCTTAGTGACTCCCCGCACAGCGCATTATACACGGACAATGCACTTACATGCACCAGGAAGAAGAAGGTGAACTCCGGGGACCTGAGCGGGGAAGTGACACATGCAGGATATCGGGTGCAGGATCTTAGTGACTCCCCGCACAGCGCATTATACACAGACAATGCACTTACATGCACCAGGAGGAAGAAGGTGAACTCCTGGGACCTGAGCGGGGAAGCGACACATGCAGGATATCGGGCACAGGATCTTAGACCCCTGCCCCTATCATGTAGACCCCTCCCCTCCTGTAATGTAGACCCCTCCCCTCATGTCATAAAGACTCCTCCCCTCCTGTCATACAGACACCTCCCCTCCTGTCATACAGACCCCTCCCCTTCTGTCATAGAGACTCCTCCCCTCCTGTCATACAGACACCTCCCCTCCTGTCATACAGACCCCTCCCCTTGCTGTCATACAGACCCCTCCCCTCCTGTCATACATACACCTCCCCTCCTGTCATAGAGACTCCTCCCCTCATGTCATACAGACAACTCCCCTCCTGTCATACAGACCCCTCCCCTTTCTGTCATACAGACCCCTCCCCTCCTGTCATACATACACCTCCCCTCCTGTCATAGAGACTCCTCCCCTCCTGTCATACAGACACCTCCCCTCCTGTCATACAGACCCCTCCCCTCCTGTCATAAAGACTCCTCCACTCCTGTCATACAGACCCCTCCCCTTTCTGTCATACAGACCCCTCCCCTCCTATCATACAGACCCCTCCCCCTATCATGTATACTACTCCACTCCTGTCATACAGACCCCTCCCCTCCTATCATACAGACCCCTCCCCTCCTGTCATAGAGATTCCTCCCCTCCTGCCATACAGACCCCTCCCCTTTCCGTCATACAGAGCCCTCCCCTCCTGTCATAGAGACTCCTCCCCTCCTGCCATACAGACCCCTCCTTTTTCCGTCATACAGACCCCTCCCCTCCTGTCATACATACACCTCCCCTCCTGTCATAGAGACCCCTCCTCTCCTGTAATAAAGACCCCTCCCCTTTCTGTCATACAGAACCGTCCCCTCCTGTCATACAGACCTCTCCCCTTTTCGTCATACAGACCCCTCCCCTCCTGTCATACATACACCTCCCCTCCTGTCATAGAGACTCCTCCCCTCCTGCCATACAGACCCCTCCCCTTTCCGTCATACAGACCCCTCCCCTCCTGTCATACATACACCTCCCC
The DNA here is from genome assembly GCF_040894005.1 of Engystomops pustulosus. NCBI lineage: Eukaryota > Metazoa > Chordata > Amphibia > Anura > Leptodactylidae > Engystomops > Engystomops pustulosus. Next base: position 152,522 of record NW_027284996.1, read on the forward strand.
TCCTGTCATAGAGACCCCTCCCCTCCTGTAATAAAGACCCCTCCCCTTTCTGTCATACAGAACCGTCCCCTCCTGCCATACAGACCCCTCCCCTTTCCGTCATACAGACCCCTCCCCTCCTGTCATACATACACCTCCCCTCCTGTCATAGAGACCCCTCCCCTCCTGTAATAAAGACCCCTCCCCTTTCTGTCATACAGAACCGTCCCCTCCTGTCATACAGACCCCTCCTGTCATGTAGACTCCTCCTCTCCTGCCATGTAGACTCCTCCCCTTCTGTCATAGAGACCCCTCCTGTAATAAAGACTCCTCCCCTCCTGTAATACAGACCCCTCCCCCTATCATGTAGACCCCTCCCCTCCTGTCATACAGACCCCTCCCCTATCATGTATACTCCTCCCCTCCTGTCATACAGACCCCTCCCCTCCTGTCATACAGATTCCTCCCCTCCTGTCATACAGATTCCTCCCCTCCTGTCATACAGACCCCTCCCCTCCTGTCATACAGACCCCTCCCCTATCATGTATACTCCTCCCCTCCTGTCATACAGACCCCTCCCCTATCATGTATACTCCTCCCCTCCTGTCATACAGATTTCTCCCCTCCTGTCATACCGACCCTTCCCCTATCATATAGAGTCCTCCCCTCCTGTCATACAGACCCCTCCCCTATCATGTATACTCCTCCCCTCCAGTCATACAGACCCCTCCCCTATCATGTATACTCCTCCCCTCCAGTCATACCGACCCTTCCCCTATCATATAGAGTCCTCCCCTCCTGTCATACAGACCCCTCCCCTATCATGTATACTCCTCCCCTCCAGTCATACAGACCCCTCCCCTATCATGTATACTCCTCCCCTCCTGTCATACCGACCCTTCCCCTATCATATAGAGTCCTCCCCTCCTGTCATACAGACCCCTCCCCTATCATGTATACTCCTCCCCTCCAGTCATACAGACCCCTCCCCTCCAGTCATACAGACCCCTCCCCCTATCATGTAGACCCCTTCCCTCCTGTCATACAGACCCCTCCCCTATCATGTATACTCCTCCCCTCCTGTCATACCGACCCTTCCCCTATCATATAGAGTCCTCCCCTCCTGTCATACAGACCCCTCCCCTATCATGTATACTCCTTCCCTCCAGTCATACAAACCCATCCCCTATCATGTATACTCCTCCCCTCCAGTCATACCGACCCTTCCCCTATCATATAGAGTCCTCCCCTCCTGTCATACAGATCCCTCCCCCTATCATGTAGACCCCTTCCTTCCTGTCATACAGACCCCTCCCCTATCATGTATACTCCTCCCCTCCATTCATACAGACCCCTCCCCTATCATGTAGACCCCTTCCCTCCTGTCATACAGACCCCTCCCCTATCATGTATACTCCTCCCCTCCAGTCATACAGACCCCTCCCCTATCATGTATACTCCTCCCCTCCTGTCATACAGATTTCTCCCCTCCTGTCATACCGACCCTTCCCCTATCATATAGAGTCCTCCCCTCCTGTCATACAGACCCCTCCCCTATCATGTATACTCCTCCCCTCCAGTCATACAGACCCCTCCCCTATCATGTATACTCCTTCCCTCCTGTCATACAGACCCCTCCCCTATCATGTATACTCCTCCCCTCCAGTCATACCGACCCTTCCCCTATCATATAGAGTCCTCCCCTCCTGTCATACAGACCCCTCCCCTAGCATGTATACTCCTCCCCTCCAGTCATACAGACCCCTCCCCTATCATGTATACTCCTCCCCTCCAGTCATACAGACCCCTCCCCTATCATGTATACTCCTCCCCTCCAGTCATACAGACCCCTCCCCTATCATGTATACTCCTCCCCTCCAGTCATACCAACCCTTCCCCTATCATATAGAGTCCTCCCCTCCTGTCAAACAGAACCCTCCCCTCCTGTCATGTAAACTCCTCCTCTCCTGTCATACAGACCCCTCTTCTCCTATCATACAGACGCCTCCCCTCCTGTCATACAGACCCTCCCCTCCTAACATACAGACCCCTCTCATCCTATAGTACAGACCCCTCCTATCTAATCATACAGACCCCTCCTCTCCTATCATACAGACCCCTCCCCTATCATGTAGACCCCTCCCCTCATCTCATACAGACCCCTCCCCCAATCATGTAGACCCCTCCCCCTATTATGTATACTCCTCCCCTCCTATCATATAGACCAGTGATGGCTAACCTATGGCACTAGTGCCAGAGGTGGCACTCGGAGCCCTTTCTGTGGGCACTCAGGCCATCACCAGAGATGACTCCAGGTATCTTCCTGCAGTCCCAGACAGCCCAGGACTTGCTGTGCAAAGAGGTATTTTAAAGTGACAGCGCTACCTGGTACTATTTTCTGTTTATTGGTGTCCTCAGGGGCTGGTATGAATGAAAACTGTGACAGAGAAGAGAGTATAAATCACAAAATTAAATTTCTGTGTTGGCACTTTGAGATAAATAAGCGGGTCTTTGTTGAAGTTTGGGCACTCGGGCTCTAAAAGGTTTGCCATCACTGATATAGACCCCTTTCCCTGTCATATAGACTCCTCCCTTCCTATTATGTAGACCCCTCCCCTCCTTTCAAACAGACCCCTCCCCCTATCCTGTATACTCCTCCCCTCCTGTCATCCAGACCCCTCCAACTATCATGCAGACCCCTCCCCTCCTGTTATCCAGACCCCTCCCACTACCATACAGACCCCTCCCCTCCTGTCATCCAGACCCCTCCCCGTATCATGCAGACCCCTCCCCTCCTATCATACAGACCCCTCCCCCAATCATGTAGACCCCTCCCCTCCTTTCATACAGACCCCTCCCCCTATTATGTATACTCCTCCCCTCCTATCATATAGACCCCTTTCCCTGTCATATAGACTCCTCCCTTCCTATTATGTAGACCCCTCCCCTCCTTTCATACAGACCCCTCCCCCTATCCTGTATACTCCTCCCCTCCTGTCATCCAGACCCCTCCAACTATCATGCAGACCCCTCCCCTCCTGTCATCCAGACCCCTCCCACTACCATCCAGACCCCTCCCCCTGTCATCCAGACCCCTCCCCGTATCATGCAGACCCCTCCCCTCCTTTTTCCGTCTTTCTTGCTTGTATCTGCTGCACTGTCCCCGCCCCTCCTCCTCGCGCACACCTCTCACGTGACATTATAACCACGTGACCGCTATGGCTCCGGGCTATGAAGGTTCTCGCCGGCTTCGTCTCCTCCCATTTCCGGTGACGCTTTTTCCATTTCCGCTCATGCTGTTCTGTCATTACATCAGCCTGCAAGATAGCGATCGGTGAGTATGAGACGTCCCCGGGTCTCCTATACCGCCCCCTACACCCCATACTGCCCCCTGTGTGTAATGTGTACCCCCTACACCCCATACTGCCCCCTGTGTGTAATGTGTACCCCCTACACCCCATACTGCCCCATGTGTAATGTGTACACCCCATACTGCCCCCTGTGTAATGTATACACCCCATACTGCCCCCTGTGTAATGTATACACCCCATACTGCCCCCTGTGTAATGTATACACCCCATACTGCCCCCTGTGTGTAATGTATACACCCCATACTGCCCCCTGTGTGTAATGTATACACCCCATACTGCCCCCTGTGTGTAATGTATACACCCCATACTGCCCCCTGTGTGTAATGTATACACCCCATACTGCCCCCTGTGTGTAATGTGTACACCCCATACTGCCCCCTGTGTGTAATGTATACACCCCATACTGCCCCCTGTGTGTAATGTGTACGCCCCATACTGCCCCCTGTGTGTAATGTGTACGCCCCATACTGCCCCCTGTGTGTAATGTGTACGCCCCATACTGCCCCCTGTGTGTAATGTGTACGCCCCATACCGCCCCCTGTGTGTAATGTGTACGCCCCATACTGCCCCCTGTGTGTAATGTGTACACCCCATACTGCCCCCTGTGTGTAATGTGTACGCCCCATACTGCCCCCTGTGTGTAATGTGTACACCCCATACTGCCCCCTGTGTGTAATGTATACACCCCATACTGCCCCCTGTGTGTAATGTGTACGCCCCATACTGCCCCCTGTGTGTAATGTGTACGCCCCATACTGCCCCCTGTGTGTAATGTGTACGCCCCATACTGCCCCCTGTGTGTAATGTGTACGCCCCATACTGCCCCCTGTGTGTAATGTGTACGCCCCATACTGCCCCCTGTGTGTAATGTGTACGCCCCATACTGCCCCCTGTGTGTAATGTGTACGCCCCATACTGCCCCCTGTGTGTAATGTGTACGCCCCATACTGCCCCCTGTGTGTAATGTGTACGCCCCATACTGCCCCCTGTGTGTAATGTGTACACCCCATACTGCCCCCTGTGTGTAATGTGTACACCCCATACTGCCCCCTGTGTGTAATGTGTACACCCCATACTGCCCCCTGTGTGTAATGTGTACGCCCCATACTGCCCCCTGTGTGTAATGTGTACGCCCCCCTACTGCCCCCTGTGTGTAATGTGTACGCCCCCCTACTGCCCCCTGTGTGTAATGTGTACACCCCATACTGCCCCCTGTGTAATGTGTACACCCCATACTGCCCCCTGTGTGTAATGTGTACGCCCCATACCGCCCCCTGTGTGTAATGTGTACACCCCATACTGCCCCGTGTGTAATGTGTACACCCCATACTGCCCCCTGTGTGTAATGTGTACACCCCATACTGCCCCCTGTGTGTAATGTGTACACCCCATACTGCCCCCTGTGTGTAATGTGTACGCCCCATACTGCCCCCTGTGTGTAATGTGTACACCCCATACTGCCCCCTGTGTGTAATGTGTACGCCCCATACTGCCCCCTGTGTGTAATGTGTACGCCCCATACTGCCCCCTGTGTGTAATGTGTACGCCCCATACTGCCCCCTGTGTGTAATGTGTACGCCCCATACTGCCCCCTGTGTGTAATGTGTACGCCCCATACTGCCCCCTGTGTGTAATGTGTACACCCCATACTGCCCCCTGTGTGTAATGTGTACACCCCATACTGCCCCCTGTGTGTAATGTGTACACCCCATACTGCCCCCTGTGTGTAATGTGTACGCCCCATACCGCCCCCTGTGTGTAATGTGTACGCCCCATACCGCCCCCTGTGTGTAATGTGTACGCCCCATACCGCCCCCTGTGTGTAATGTGTACGCCCCATACTGCCCCCTGTGTGTAATGTGTACGCCCCATACTGCCCCCTGTGTGTAATGTGTACGCCCCATACTGCCCCCTGTGTGTAATGTGTACGCCCCATACCGCCCCCTGTGTGTAATGTGTACGCCCCATACCGCCCCCCTGTGTGTAATGTGTACGCCCCATACCGCCCCCTGTGTGTAATGTGTACGCCCCATACCGCCCCCTGTGTGTAATGTGTACGCCCCATACCGCCCCCTGTGTGTAATGCGTACGCCCCATACCGCCCCCTGTGTGTAATGCGTACGCCCCATACCGCCCCCTGTGTGTAATGCGTACGCCCCATACCGCCCCCTGTGTGTAATGCGTACGCCCTGTACACCCCCCCCCCCCCGTGTGTAATGCGTACGCCCTGTACCCTCCCCTCCCGTGTGTAATGCGTACGCCCTGTACACCCCCCCCCCGTGTGTAATGCGTACGCCCTGTACCCTCCCCTCCCGTGTGTAATGCGTACGCCCTGTACACCCCCCCCCCCCGTGTGTAATGCGTACGCCCTGTACCCTCCCCTCCCGTGTGTAATGCGTACGCCCTGTACACCCCCCCCCCCCCCGTGTGTAATGCGTACGCCCTGTACCCTCCCCTCCCGTGTGTAATGCGTACGCCCTGTACCCTCCCCTCCCGTGTGTAATGCGTACGCCCTGTACACCCCCCCCCCCCGTGTGTAATGCGTACGCCCTGTACCCTCCCCTCCCGTGTGTAATGCGTACGCCCTGTACCCTCCCCTCCCGTGTGTAATGCGTACGCCCTGTACCCTCCCCTCCCGTGTGTAATGCGTACGCCCTGTACCCTCCCCTCCCGTGTGTAATGCGTACGCCCTGTACCCTCCCCTCCCGTGTGTAATGCGTACGCCCTGTACACCCCCCCCCCCCCCGTGTGTAATGCGTACGCCCTGTACCCTCCCCTCCCGTGTGTAATGCGTACGCCCTGTACCCTCCCCTCCCGTGTGTAATGCGTACGCCCTGTACCCTCCCCTCCCGTGTGTAATGCGTACGCCCTGTACACCCCCCCCCCCCCCCCGTGTGTAATGCGTACGCCCCGTACCCTCCCCTCCCGTGTGTAATGCGTACGCCCTGTACCGGGCCCCCGTGTGTAATGTTGGCAGGCCGTTTGCTTCCTGTAGGGTGTTTGCTACTGTGCAATATCCTTCTCTCCCCTTCCGCGTCCATTATAATTCCATGTGCTGTTGGATCCCCCGGCCCTGTGGTTCCTGGAGCCCGAGTCCTGTTCGGTGCTGCAGGTATATGAGGGGCCTATAGTAACACTGTGATTTTTGCTTGGCAGCTATGGTTCCTCTATGGCCGCTGTAGCCCGGTCGCAGTGACAGGCGTTTTCTATGTGACATTGTGACCCCTGGTCCAGGTCCTCTCCCTAATCTCTCCTCTTCTGTGCAGGGGCCACAATGGCTGAGCAGGTGCCCGAGTCTGTCAACTTCCCTGCAGAGGAGGAGAAGATCCTGCGGCTCTGGAAGTCCCTGGACTGTTTCCAAGAATGTCTCAAGCAATCCAAGAATAAGCCCAGGTGAGATGCACAAGTCTGCGGCTCCTGTCCCAGAGCTCACATGGGGGGCATCCCGGGCAGGTGCATCCCAGGGTCATCATATGTGTCTATCCCCCCCCCCTGTATACACCTGGGGTCATCAGACGTGTCTATCCACATCCCTGTATACGGCCCGGGGTCATCATATGTGTCTATCCACCTCCCTGTATACACCTGGGGTCATCATATGTGTCTATCCACCTCCCTGTATACGGCCCGGGGTCATCATATGTGTCTATCCACCTCCCTGTATGCGGCCTGGGGTCATCATATGTGTCTATCCACCTCCCTGTATGCGGCCCGGGGTCATCATATGTGTCTATCCACCTCCCTGTATACAGCCTGGGGTCATCAGACGTGTCTATCCACATCCCTGTATACAGCCTGGGGTCATCATATGTGTCTATCCACCTCCCTGTATACAGCCTGGGGTCATCATATGTGTCTATCCACCTCCCTGTATACACCTGGGGTCATCATATGTGTCTATCCCCCTCCCTGTATACAGCCTGGGGTCATCAGACGTGTCTATCCCCCTCCCTGTATACAGCCTGGGGTCATCAGACGTGTCTATCCCCCTCCCTGTATACAGCCTGGGGTCATCATATGTGTCTATCCCCCTCCCTGTATACAGCCTGGGGTCATCATATGTGTCTATCCCCCTCCCTGTATACAGCCTGGGGTCATCATATGTGTCTATCCACCTCCCTGTATACAGCCTGGGGTCATCAGACGTGTCTATCCCCCTCCCTGTATACAGCCCGGGGTCATCATATGTGTCTATCCACCTCCCTGTATACGGCCTGGGGTCATCATATGTGTCTATCCACCTCCCTGTATACAGCCTGGGGTCATCAGACGTGTCTATCCCCCTCCCTGTATACAGCCCGGGGTCATCATATGTGTCTATCCACCTCCCTGTATACGGCCTGGGGTCATCAGACGTGTCTATCCACCTCCCTGTATACAGCCTGGGGTCATCATATGTGTCTATCCACCTCCCTGTATACGGCCTGGGGTCATCATATGTGTCTATCCACCTCCCTGTATACAGCCTGGGGTCATCATATGTGTCTATCCACCTCCCTGTATACAGCCTGGGGTCATCATATGTGTCTATCCACCTCCCTGTATACAGCCTGGGGTCATCATATGTGTCTATCCACCTCCCTGTATACAGCCTGGGGTCATCATATGTGTCTATCCACCTCCCTGTATACAGCCTGGGGTCATCATATGTGTCTATCCACCTCCCTGTATACAGCCTGGGGTCATCATATGTGTCTATCCACCTCCCTGTATACAGCCTGGGGTCATCATATGTGTCTATCCACCTCCCTGTATACAGCCTGGGGTCATCATATGTGTCTATCCACCTCCCTGTATACAGCCTGGGGTCATCATATGTGTCTATCCACCTCCCTGTATACACCTGGGGTCATCATATGTGTCTATCCACCTCCCTGTATACAGCCCGGGGTCATCATATGTGTCTATCCACCTCCCTGTATACGGCCTGGGGTCATCATATGTGTCTATCCACCTCCCTGTATACAGCCTGGGGTCATCATATGTGTCTATCCACCTCCCTGTATACAGCCTGGGGTCATCATATGTGTCTATCCACCTCCCTGTATACAGCCCGGGCCGGGGTCATCATATGTGTCTATCCACCTCCCTGTATACAGCCCGGGCCGGGGTCATCATATGTGTCTATCCACCTCCCTGTATACAGCCCGGGCCGGGGTCATCATATGTGTCTATCCACCTCCCTGTATGCGGCCTGGGGTCATCATATGTGTCTATCCACCTCCCTGTATACAGCCTGGGGTCATCATATGTGTCTATCCACCTCCCTGTATACAGCCTGGGGTCATCATATGTGTCTATCCACCTCCCTGTATACAGCCTGGGGTCATCATATGTGTCTATCCCCCTCCCTGTATACAGCCTGGGGTCATCATATGTGTCTATCCACCTCCCTGTATACGGCCTGGGGTCATCAGACGTGTCTATCCACCTCCCTGTATACAGCCCGGGGTCATCAGACGTGTCTATCCCCCTCCCTGTATACGGCCCGGGGTCATCATATGTGTCTATCCACCTCCCTGTATGCGGCCTGGGGTCATCATATGTGTCTATCCACCTCCCTGTATACAGCCTGGGGTCATCATATGTGTCTATCCACCTCCCTGTATACAGCCTGGGGTCATCATATGTGTCTATCCACCTCCCTGTATGCGGCCCGGGGTCATCATATGTGTCTATCCACCTCCCTGTATACAGCCTGGGGTCATCATATGTGTCTATCCACCTCCCTGTATACAGCCTGGGGTCATCATATGTGTCTATCCCCCTCCCTGTATGCGGCCCGGGGTCATCATATGTGTCTATCCCCCTCCCTGTATACAGCCTGGGGTCATCAGACGTGTCTATCCACCTCCCTGTATACAGCCTGGGGTCATCATATGTGTCTATCCCCCCCCCCTGTATACACCTGGGGTCATCATATGTGTCTATCCACCTCCCTGTATACGGCCTGGGGTCATCAGACGTGTCTATCCACCTCCCTGTATACAGCCCGGGGTCATCATATGTGTCTATCCACCTCCCTGTATACGGCCTGGGGTCATCATATGTGTCTATCCCCCTCCCTGTATACAGCCCGGGGTCATCATATGTGTCTATCCACCTCCCTGTATGCGGCCTGGGGTCATCAGACGTGTCTATCCCCCTCCCTGTATACAGCCCGGGGTCATCATATGTGTCTATCCACCTCCCTGTATACAGCCTGGGGTCATCATATGTGTCTATCCACCTCCCTGTATACAGCCTGGGGTCATCATATGTGTCTATCCACCTCCCTGTATACAGCCTGGGGTCATCAGACGTGTCTATCCACCTCCCTGTATACAGCCCGGGGTCATCATATGTGTCTATCCACCTCCCTGTATACGGCCTGGGGTCATCATATGTGTCTATCCCCCTCCCTGTATACAGCCCGGGGTCATCATATGTGTCTATCCACCTCCCTGTATGCGGCCTGGGGTCATCAGACGTGTCTATCCCCCTCCCTGTATACAGCCCGGGGTCATCATATGTGTCTATCCACCTCCCTGTATACAGCCTGGGGTCATCATATGTGTCTATCCACCTCCCTGTATACAGCCTGGGGTCATCATATGTGTCTATCCCCCTCCCTGTATACAGCCTGGGGTCATCATATGTGTCTATCCACCTCCCTGTATTCGGCCTGGGGTCATCATATGTGTCTATCCACCTCCCTGTATACAGCCTGGGGTCATCATATGTGTCTATCCACCTCCCTGTATACAGCCCGGGCCGGGGTCATCATATGTGTCTATCCACCTCCCTGTATACAGCCTGGGGTCATCATATGTGTCTATCCACCTCCCTGTATACAGCTTGGGGTCATCATATGTGTCTATCCACCTCCCTGTATTCGGCCTGGGGTCATCATATGTGTATATCCACCTCCCTGTATGCGGCCTGGGGTCATCAGAAGTGTCTATCCACCTCCCTGTATACAGGGCACAGTGTAAGGGAAGCCTCTGTGTGCTGGGAGCCTTAGGGACTGGTCTGGTGCTGTATAGGGCACAGTGTAAGGGAAACCTCTGTGTGCTGGGAGCCTTAGGGGCTGGTTCTGTATAGGGCACAGTGTAAGGGAAGCCACTGGGAGCCTTAGGGACCGGTCTGGTGCTGTATAGGGCACAGTGTAAGGAAAGCCTCTGTGTGCTGGGAGCCTTAGGGGCTGGTTCTGTATAGGGCACAGTGTAAGGGAAGCCTCTGTGTGCTGGGAGCCTTAGGGACTGGTCTGGTTCTGTATAGGGCACAGTGTAAGGGAAGCCTCTGTGTGCTGGGAGCCTTAGGGGCTGGTCTGGTGCTGTATATGGCACAGTGTAAGGGAAGCCTCTGTGTGCTGGGAGCCTTAGGGACTGGTCTGGTGCTGTATAGGGCACAGTGTAAGGGAAGCCACTGGGAGCCTTAGGGACCGGTCTGGTGCTGTATAGGGAACAGTGTAAGGGAAGCCTCTGTGTGCTGGGAGCCTTAGGGACTGGTCTGGTGCTGTATATGGCACAGTGTAAGGGAAGCCTCTGTGTGCTGGGAGCCTTAGGGACTGGTCTGGTGCTATATAGGGCACAGTGTAAGGGAAGCCACTGGGAGCCTTAGGGACCGGTCTGGTGCTGTATAGGGCACAGTGTAAGGGAAGCCTCTGTGTGCTGGGAGCCTTAGGGGCTGGTTCTGTATAGGGCACAGTGTAAGGGAAGCCTCTGTGTGCTGGGAGCCTTAGGGACTGGTCTGGTGCTGTATAGGGCACAGTGTAAGGGAAGCCACTGGGAGCCTTAGGGACTGGTCTGGTGCTGTATAGGGCACAGTGTAAGGGAAGCCTCTGTGTGCTGGGAGCCTTAGGGACTGGTCTGGTGCTGTATAGGGCACAGTGTAAGGGAAGCCACTGGGAGCCTTAGGGACCGGTCTGGTGCTGTATAGGGCACAGTGTAAGGGAAGCCTCTGTGTGCTGGGAGCCTTAGGGGCTGGTTCTGTATAGGGCACAGTGTAAGGGAAGCCTCTGTGTGCTGGGAGCCTTAGGGGCTGGTGCTGTATAGGGCACAGTGTAAGGGAAGCCTCTGTGTGCTGGGAGCCTTAGGGACTGGTCTGGTGCTGTATAGGGCACAGTGTAAGGGAAGCCACTGGGAGCCTTAGGGACTGGTCTGGTGCTGTATAGGGCACAGTGTAAGGGAAGCCACTGGGAGCCTTAGGGACTGGTCTGGTGCTGTATAGGGCACAGTGTAAGGGAAGCCTCTCTGTGCTGGGAGCCTTAGGGTCTGGTGCTGTATAGGGCACAGTGTAAGGGAAGCCTGTGGGAGCCTTAGGGTCTGGTGCTGTATAGGGCACAATGTAAGGGATGCCACTGGGAGCCTTAGGGACTGGTCTGGTGCTGTATAGGGCACAGTGTAAGGGAAGCCACTGGGAGCCTTAGGGGCTGGTTCTGTATAGGGCACAGTGTAAGGGAAGCCACTGGGAGCCTTAGGGGCTGGTCTGGTGCTGTATAGGGCACAGTGTAAGGGAAGCCACTGGGAGCCTTAGGGACTGGTCTGGTGCTGTATAGGGCACAGTGTAAGGGAAGCCACTGGGAGCCTTAGGGACTGGTGCTGTATAGGGCACAGTGTAAGGGAAGCCTGTGGGAGCCTTAGGGGCTGGTGCTGTATAGGGCACAGTGTAAGGGAAGCCTGTGGGAGCCTTAGGGACTGGTGCTGTATAGGGCACAGTGTAAGGGAAGCCTGTGGGAGCCTTAGGGGCTGGTGCTGTATAGGGCACAGTGTAAGGGAAGCCTCTGTGTGCTGGGAGCCTTAGGGACTGGTCTGGTGCTGTATAGGGCACAGTGTAAGGGAAGCCACTGGGAGCCTTAGGGACTGGTCTGGTGCTGTATAGGGCACAGTGTAAGGGAAGCCACTGGGAGCCTTAGGGACTGGTCTGGTGCTGTATAGGGCACAGTGTAAGGGAAGCCTCTCTGTGCTGGGAGCCTTAGGGTCTGGTGCTGTATAGGGCACAGTGTAAGGGAAGCCTGTGGGAGCCTTAGGGTCTGGTGCTGTATAGGGCACAATGTAAGGGATGCCACTGGGAGCCTTAGGGACTGGTCTGGTGCTGTATAGGGCACAGTGTAAGGGAAGCCACTGGGAGCCTTAGGGACTGGTGCTGTATAGGGCACAGTGTAAGGGAAGCCTGTGGGAGCCTTAGGGGCTGGTGCTGTATAGGGCACAGTGTAAGGGAAGCCTCTGTGTGCTGGGAGCCTTAGGGGCTGGTGCTGTATAGGGCACAGTGTAAGGGAAGCCTGTGGGAGCCTTAGGGACTGGTGCTGTATAGGGCACAGTGTAAGGGAAGCCTGTGGGAGCCTTAGGGGCTGGTGCTGTATAGGGCACAGTGTAAGGAAAGCCTGTGGGAGCCTTAGGGGCTGGTGCTATATAGGGCACAGTGTAAGGGAAGCCACTGGGAGCCTTAGGGACTGGTGCTGTATAGGGCACAGTGTAAGGGAAGCCACTGGGAGCCTTAGGGACTGGTGCTGTATAGGGCACAGTGTAAGGGAAGCCTGTGGGAGCCTTAGGGGCTGGTGCTGTGTAGGGCACAGTGTAAGGGAAGCCTGTGGGAGCCTTAGGGGCTGGTTCTGTATAGGGCACGGTGTAAGGGAAGCCTGTGGGAGCCTTAGGGGCTGGTGCTGTATAGGGCACAGTGTAAGGGAAGCCACTGGGAGCCTTAGGGACTGGTGCTGTATAGGGCACAGTGTAAGGGAAGCCTGTGGGAGCCTTAGGGACTGGTGCTGTATAGGGCACAGTGTAAGGGAAGCCTGTGGGAGCCTTAGGGGCTGGTGCTGTATAGGGCACAGTGTAAGGGAAGCCTGTGGGAGCCTTAGGGGCTGGTGCTGTATAGGGCACAGTGTAAGGGAAGCCTGTGGGAGCCTTAGGGGCTGGTGCTGTATAGGGCACAGTGTAAGGGAAGCCTGTGGGAGCCTTAGGGGCTGGTTCTGTATAGGGCACGGTGTAAGGGAAGCCTGTGGGAGCCTTAGGGACTGGTGCTGTATAGGGCACAGTGTAAGGGAAGCCTGTGGGAGCCTTAGGGGCTGGTGCTGTATAGGGCACAGTGTAAGGGAAGCCTGTGGGAGCCTTAGGGGCTGGTGCTGTATAGGGCACAGTGTAAGGGAAGCCTGTGGGAGCCTTAGGGGCTGGTGCTGTATAGGGCACGGTGTAAGGGAAGCCTGTGGGAGCCTTAGGGGCTGGTGCTGTATAGGGCACAGTGTAAGGGAAGCCTATGGGAGCCTTAGGGGCTGGTGCTGTATAGGGCACAGTGTAAGGGAAGCCTGTGGGAGCCTTAGGGGCTGGTGCTGTATAGGGCACAGTGTAAGGGAAGCCTCTGTGTGCTGGGAGCCTTAGGGGCTGGTGCTGTATAGGGCACAGTGTAAGGGAAGCCTGTGGGAGCCTTAGGGACTGGTGCTGTATAGGGCACGGTGTAAGGGAAGCCTGTGGGAGCCTTAGGGGCTGGTGCTGTATAGGGCACAGTGTAAGGGAAGCCTGTGGGAGCCTTAGGGGCTGGTGCTGTATAGGGCACAGTGTAAGGGAAGCCTGTGGGAGCCTTAGGGGCTGGTGCTGTATAGGGCACAGTGTAAGGGAAGCCTGTGGGAGCCTTAGGGGCTGGTGCTGTATAGGGCACAGTGTAAGGGAAGCCTGTGGGAGCCTTAGGGGCTGGTGCTGTATAGGGCACAGTGTAAGGGAAGCCTGTGGGAGCCTTAGGGGCTGGTGCTGTATAGGGCACGGTGTAAGGGAAGCCTGTGGGAGCCTTAGGGGCTGGTGCTGTATAGGGCACGGTGTAAGGGAAGCCTGTGGGAGCCTTAGGGGCTGGTTCTGTATAGGGCACGGTGTAAGGGAAGCCTGTGGGAGCCTTAGGGGCTGGTGCTGTATAGGGCACAGTGTAAGGGAAGCCTGTGGGAGCCTTAGGGGCTGGTGCTGTATAGGGCACAGTGTAAGGGAAGCCTGTGGGAGCCTTAGGGGCTGGTGCTGTATAGGGCACAGTGTAAGGGAAGCCACTGGGAGCCTTAGGGGCTGGTGCTGTATAGGGCACAGTGTAAGGGAAGCCTGTGGGAGCCTTAGGGGCTGGTTCTGTATAGGGCACAGTGTAAGGGAAGCCTGTGGGAGCCTTAGGGACTGGTGCTGTATAGGGCACGGTGTAAGGGAAGCCTGTGGGAGCCTTAGGGGCTGGTGCTGTATAGGGCACGGTGTAAGGGAAGCCTGTGGGAGCCTTAGGGGCTGGTGCTGTATAGGGCACGGTGTAAGGGAAGCCTGTGGGAGCCTTAGGGGCTGGTGCTGTATAGGGCACAGTGTAAGGGAAGCCTGTGGGAGCCTTAGGGGCTGGTGCTGTATAGGGCACAGTGTAAGGGAAGCCTCTGTGAGCCTTAGGGGCTGGTGCTGTATAGGGCACAGTGTAAGGGAAGCCTGTGGGAGCCTTAGGGGCTGGTGCTGTATAGGGCACAGTGTAAGGGAAGCCTGTGGGAGCCTTAGGGGCTGGTGCTGTATAGGGCACAGTGTAAGGGAAGCCTGTGGGAGCCTTAGGGACTGGTCTGGTGCTGTATAGGGCACAGTGTAAGGGAAGCCTGTGGGAGCCTTAGGGGCTGGTGCTGTATAGGGCACAGTGTAAGGGAAGCCTGTAGGAGCCTTAGGGGCTGGTGCTGTATAGGGCACGGTGTAAGGGAAGCCTGTGGGAGCCTTAGGGGCTGGTGCTGTATAGGGCACAGTGTAAGGGAAGCCTGTGGGAGCCTTAGGGGCTGGTGCTGTATAGGGCACAGTGTAAGGGAAGCCTGTGGGAGCCTTAGGGGCTGGTGCTGTATAGGGCACAGTGTAAGGGAAGCCTGTGGGAGCCTTAGGGGCTGGTGCTGTATAGGGCACGGTGTAAGGGAAGCCTGTGGGAGCCTTAGGGGCTGGTGCTGTATAGGGCACGGTGTAAGGGAAGCCTGTGGGAGCCTTAGGGGCTGGTGCTGTATAGGGCACGGTGTAAGGGAAGCCTGTGGGAGCCTTAGGGGCTGGTGCTGTATAGGGCACAGTGTAAGGGAAGCCTGTGGGAGCCTTAGGGGCTGGTGCTGTATAGGGCACAGTGTAAGGGAAGCCTGTGGGAGCCTTAGGGGCTGGTGCTGTATAGGGCACAGTGTAAGGGAAGCCTGTGGGAGCCTTAGGGGCTGGTGCTGTATAGGGCACGGTGTAAGGGAAGCCTGTGGGAGCCTTAGGGGCTGGTGCTGTATAGGGCACGGTGTAAGGGAAGCCTGTGGGAGCCTTAGGGGCTGGTGCTGTATAGGGCACAGTGTAAGGGAAGCCTGTGGGAGCCTTAGGGGCTGGTGCTGTATAGGGCACGGTGTAAGGGAAGCCTGTGGGAGCCTTAGGGGCTGGTGCTGTATAGGGCACGGTGTAAGGGAAGCCTGTGGGAGCCTTAGGGGCTGGTGCTGTATAGGGCACAGTGTAAGGGAAGCCTCTGTGAGCCTTAGGGGCTGGTGCTGTATAGGGCACGGTGTAAGGGAAGCCTGTGGGAGCCTTAGGGGCTGGTGCTGTATAGGGCACAGTGTAAGGGAAGCCTGTGGGAGCCTTAGGGGCTGGTGCTGTATAGGGCACAGTGTAAGGGAAGCCTCTGTGAGCCTTAGGGGCTGGTGCTGTATAGGGCACGGTGTAAGGGAAGCCTGTGGGAGCCTTGGACTTCCCCAGATTTTGATGGTTCTTCTCCATGTGGATGCATTGGCTGGGGGTTTTATTCTTCCTATTTGCTGTGGTTGTCTCGCCTGTAGGTACACCTTCTATGATGGACCCCCCTTTGCCACTGGTCTTCCGCACTATGGGCACATTCTAGCTGGCACCATTAAGGATATTGTCACCAGGTTTGCCCACCAGAGCGGTTTTCATGTGGAGAGAAGGTTCGGCTGGGACTGCCATGGATTACCAGTGGTGAGTTGCGGTACCTTGGGGGGGTAATACAGTCGCTGCCCTTGTGCCTATGCCATGCATGGACTATGGGTGACTTGCCCCGGCTGGGCAGGGCATGATGGGGGCAGGTGACCTGTGCACTGACTTCTCTGGTTTTCTGCAGGAATATGAGATTGACAAGACCCTAGGAATCAAAGGTCCGGAGGATGTCGCCAAAATGGGGATCGCGGAATACAACAGGCAGTGTCGAGGCATTGTCATGAGATACTCGCAGGACTGGGAGGTATGAGGGGCACTGGGGTTAGTAAGGTGGCGACCTCATGTGGTGGGGTGGAAGGACCAGGTTCTGACTTCCCATATCCAAGGGTAAAGGGAGAACCTTCTGCTCGGCAGGTGGTCCTTGTAGTAATACAGAGATTTACCCCGCACAAAGGTCATGTGGACCAAAGACTTGTTAGGGTAGGGCCGCCTGGTGTGACATCACTATCCCGCACAGAGGCCTCTGCGACTCTCCCCGCGCTGAGGCTCATTACATTGTGGGATGGGAGACGCTGCTAAATATCTCCAGGAAGCCGGGATCCCAGACAGAGCCTCCTCTCCTGCGCCGGAGCCCTTCTGCCGGGCTATGGCTGCCGCTGCCTCTCCTGCGCCGGAGCCCTTCTGCCGGGCTATGGCTGCCGCTGCCTCTCCTGCGCCGGAGCCCTTCTGCCGGGCTATGGCTGCCGCTGCCTCTCCTGCGCCGGAGCCCTTCTGCCGGGCTATGGCTGCCGCTGCCTCTCCTGCGCCGGAGCCCTTCTGCCGGGCTATGGCTGCCGCTGCCTCTCCTGCGCCGGAGCCCTTCTGCCGGGCTATGGCTGCCGCTGCCTCTCCTGCGCCGGAGCCCTTCTGCCGGGCTATGGCCGCCTCTGCCTCTCCCGCGCCGGAGCCCTTCTGCCGTGCTATGGCCGCTTCTGCCTCTCCCGCGCCGGAGCCCTTCTGTTGGGCTATGGCTGCCGCTGCCTCTCCTGCGCCGGAGCCCTTCTGCCGGGCTATGGCCGCCTCTGCCTCTCCTGCGCCGGAGCCCTGCGGCCGGGCTGGGGCCGCCGCTGCCTCTCCTGCGCCGGAGCCCTTCTGCCGGGCTATGGCTGCCGCTGCCTCTCCTGCGCCGGAGCCCTTCTGCCGGGCTATGGCTGCCGCTGCCTCTCCTGCGCCGGAGCCCTTCTGCCGGGCTATGGCTGCCGCTGCCTCTCCCGCGCCGGAGCCCTTCTGCCGGGCTATGGCTGCCTCTGCCTCTCCCGCGCCGGAGCCCTTCTGCCGGGCTATGGCTGCCTCTGCCTCTCCCGCGCCGGAGCCCTTCTGCCGGGCTATGGCTGCCGCTGCCTCTCCTGCGCCGGAGCCCTTCTGCCGGGCTATGGCTGCCGCTGCCTCTCCTGCGCCGGAGCCCTTCTGCCGGGCTATGGCTGCCGCTGCCTCTCCTGCGCCGGAGCCCTTCTGCCGGGCTATGGCTGCCGCTGCCTCTCCTGCGCCGGAGCCCTTCTGCCGGGCTATGGCTGCCGCTGCCTCTCCTGCGCCGGAGCCCTTCTGCCGGGCTATGGCTGCCGCTGCCTCTCCCGCGCCGGAGCCCTTCTGCCGGGCTATGGCCGCCTCTGCCTCTCCCGCGCCGGAGCCCTTCTGCCGTGCTATGGCCGCTTCTGCCTCTCCCGCGCCGGAGCCCTTCTGTTGGGCTATGGCTGCCGCTGCCTCTCCTGCGCCGGAGCCCTTCTGCCGGGCTATGGCCGCCTCTGCCTCTCCTGCGCCGGAGCCCTGCGGCCGGGCTGGGGCCGCCGCTGCCTCTCCCGCGCCGGAGCCCTTCTGCCGGGCTATGGCTGCCGCTGCCTCTCCCGCGCCGGAGCCCTTCTGCCGGGCTATGGCTGCCGCTGCCTCTCCCGCGCCGGAGCCCTTCTGCCGGGCTATGGCCGCCGCTGCCTCTCCCGCGCCGGAGCCCTTCTGCCGGGCTATGGCCGCCGCTGCCGCCTCTCCCGCGCCGGAGCCCTTCTGCCGGGCTATGGCCGCTGCCGCCTCTCCCGCGCCGGAGCCCTTCTGCCGTGCTATGGCCGCTGCCGCCTCTCCCGCGCCGGAGCCCTTCTGCCGGGCTATGGCCGCCGCTGCCGCCTCTCCCGCGCCGGAGCCCTTCTGCCGGGCTATGGCCGCTGCCGCCTCTCCCGCGCCGGAGCCCTTCTGCCGTGCTATGGCCGCTGCCGCCTCTCCCGCGCCGGAGCCCTTCTGCCGGGCTATGGCCGCCGCTGCCGCCTCTCCCGCGCCGGAGCCCTTCTGCCGGGCTATGGCTGCCTCTGCCTCTCCCGCGCCGGAGCCCTTCTGCCGGGCTATGGCCGCCGCTGCCGCCTCTCCCGCGCCGGAGCCCTTCTGCCGGGCTGGGGCCACTGACGGAACCTTCAGGTGAAGCATGGACTGGATAAACCTGTCTTAGAAAGTAATGAATGGAAATCGCCATAGAA
The DNA here is from genome assembly GCF_040894005.1 of Engystomops pustulosus. Taxonomy (NCBI): domain Eukaryota; kingdom Metazoa; phylum Chordata; class Amphibia; order Anura; family Leptodactylidae; genus Engystomops; species Engystomops pustulosus. The sequence goes on from NW_027284996.1 coordinate 171,227, forward strand.
ATGACTATTCTGCCGTATTCCGGATCTATTACCGCAGTGTGAACACGGCCTGAAAGCAGCAGCTGCAGCCACCACATTTTTGAATTCAGATAATTTTTTTCCCTTTTGGGCTAAGTATCGTATTGGTGTCTCCCCACCCACCACATAGCGGGGTGAAGGCTACGTCTATAGACTGATCCTACACATCAGTATGGCTTCTCCCTGTTATTCCTTGTCTCCTCTGTGCAGATCAGTGTGACCCGGCTGGGGCGATGGATTGACTTCAAGAACGACTATAAGACGCTGTACCCCTGGTTCATGGAGACTGTGTGGTAGGTCCTGGGAAGGGATCTGGTGTCCCCAGCACCTTTCATCCCGTCCTGGTCCCCCCCCCTGTGTGGTGGTGGGCGGGGGCACCGTGTGGTGGTGGGCGGGGGCACCGTGTGGTGGTGGGCGGGGGCACCGTGTGGTGGTGGGCGGGGCACCGTGTGGTGGTGGGCGGGCGGGGCCACCGTGTGGCACCTAATGGGCGCTCTTCTCTCTGTCTGGCACAGGTGGGTGTTCAAGCAGCTGTATGATAAGGGCCTGGTGTACCGAGGTGTCAAGGTGATGCCCTTTTCCACGGCCTGTAACACTCCATTATCCAACTTTGAGTCTCATCAGAATTATAAGGTAATGATTGTGTGATTGTGCGGCCATTGTGGCCTCCGCTGTCTGACCCTGGTGTCCCCTCAGGATGTACAGGACCCCTCTGTGATCGTCACATTCCCTCTACTAGAGGACCCCGCCGTGTCCCTTGTGGCCTGGACGACGACGCCGTGGACTCTACCCAGTAACATGGCTCTGTGTGTGAACCCCGAGCTGATCTATGTCAAGCTGAGAGGTGGGTGGAGGGGGTGGTGGGAGGGGAGGGGCTGCTGGGGCGTGGAGGAGGGGGGGCGTGGATGGGGGTGCGGGGTGGGGGGGCGTGGACGGGCACTGGGGTGTGGAGGAGGAGGGACGGGGTGGGGGCGTGGACGGGGGTGAGGGGTGGGGGGGCGCTGGGCTGTGGGTGGGGGGGCGCTGGGCTGTGGGTGGGGGGGCGCTGGGCTGTGGGTGGGGGGGCGCTGGGCTGAGCGCTGTGTGTGTGGGGGGCGCGCTGGGCTGAGGGCTGTGGGGGGGTGTGTTCGCTGGGCTGAGGGCTGTGGGGGGGGCGCGCGCTGGGTTGAGGGCTGTGGGGGGGGCGCGCTGGGTTGAGGCTGTGGGTGGGGGGGCGCTGGGTTGAGCGCTGTGTGTGGGGGGGCGCGCTGGGCTGAGGGCTGTGGGGGGGGGGCGCGCTGGGCTGAGGGCTGTGGGGGGGGGGCGCGCTGGGCTGAGGGCTGTGTGTGGGGGGCGCGCTGGGCTGAGGGCTGTGGGGGGGGGGCGCGCTGGGCTGAGGGCTGTGGGGGGGGGCGCGCTGGGCTGAGGGCTGTGGGGGGGGGGGCGCGCTGGGCTGAGGGCTGTGGGGGGGGGGGCGCGCTGGGCTGAGGGCTGTGGGGGGGGGCGCGCTGGGCTGAGGGCTGTGGGGGGGGGGGCGCGCTGGGCTGAGGGCTGTGGGGGGGGGGGCGCGCTGGGCTGAGGGCTGTGGGGGGGGGGCGCGCTGGGCTGAGGGCTGTGGGGGGGGGGGGGCGCGCTGGGCTGAGGGCTGTGGGGGGGGGCGCGCTGGGCTGAGGGCTGAGGGCTGTGGGGGGGGGGGCACGCTGGGCTGAGGCTGTGGGGGGGGGGGGGCGCGCTGGGCTGAGGGCTGTGTGGGGGGGGGGGGGGGTGTTCGCTGGGCTGAGGGGTGCTGGCTCAGGGCCCAGGCGGTGGCAGCAGTCTGATGAGGATGTCCTCCTGTTATAGATAAGTCCAATGGAAATCTCTACGTCCTGATGGAGGCGCGGCTGTCCGCCCTGTACAAGGCAGAGGCTGAATATGAGATTTTGGACAGGTTTGTTCCCCTCCGTCTGTAAGTTTGGTGGTGACGGCTGATGTAAAGCTTTTAGAGACCGAGAGCTAAACCCCCCTAAAACATATTGCTCCCTGCCCTGCCACAGCTTTCAATCGTATTGGTGTCCCAGAGGAGAGGAGAGGAGGGGCGGGGGGGGGGCCCAGAGGAGGGGCGGGGGGGGGGGCCAGAGGAGGGGCGGGGGGGGGGCCCAGAGGAGGGGCGGGGGGGGGGGGCCCAGAGGAGGGGCGGGGGGGGGGCCCAGAGGAGGGGCGGGGCGGGGGGCCCAGAGGAGGGGCGGGGGGCCCAGAGGAGAGGAGGGGCGGGGGGCCCAGAGGAGAGGAGGGGCGGGGGGGGGGCCCAGAGGAGAGGAGGGGCGGGGGCCCTACCTGGAGGAGGAGGAGAGGAGAAGAGGGGCGGGGGGCCCCTACCTGGAGGAGGGAGGAGGAGAGGAGGGGAAGAGGGGCGGGGGGCCCCTACCTGGAGGAGGAGGAGGAGGAGGAGGAGGGGGAAGAGGGGCGGGGGGCCCCTACCTGGAGGAGGAGGAGGGGAAGAGGGGCGGGGGGCCCCTACCTGGAGAGGAGGAGGAGGAGGGGAAGAGGGGCGGGGGGCCCCTACCTGGAGGAGGAGGAGGGGAAGAGGGGCGGGGGGCCCCTACCTGGAGGAGGAGGAGGAGGAGGAGGAGGAGGAGGAGGAGGAGGAGGAGGAGGAGGAGGGGAAGAGGGGCGGGGGGCCCCTACCTGGAGGAGGAGGAGGAGGGGAAGAGGGGCGGGGGGCCCTACCTGGAGGAGGAGGAGGAGGAGGGGAAGAGGGGCGGGGGGCCCCTACCTGGAGAGGAGGAGGAGGAGGGGAAGAGGGGCGGGGGGCCCCTACCTGGAGGAGGAGGAGGAGGAGGGGAAGAGGGGCGGGGGGCCCCTACCTGGAGGAGGAGGAGGAGGAGGGGAAGAGGGGCGGGGGGCCCCTACCTGGAGGAGGAGGAGGAGGAGGAGGAGGAGGGGAAGAGGGGCGGGGGGCCCCTACCTGGAGGAGGAGGAGGGGAAGAGGGGCGGGGGGCCCCTACCTGGAGGAGGAGGAGGAGGAGGAGGGGAAGAGGGGCGGGGGCCCCTACCTGGAGGAGGAGGAGGAGGAGGGGAGGAGGGGAAGAGGGGCGGGGGGCCCCTACCTGGAGGAGGAGGAGGAGGAGGAGGGGAAGAGGGGCGGGGGGCCCCTACCTGGAGGAGGAGGAGGAGGAGGAGGGGAAGAGGGGCGGGGGGCCCTACCTGGAGGAGGAGGAGGGGAAGAGGGGCGGGGGGCCCCTACCTGGAGGAGGAGGAGGAGGAGGGGAGAGGGGCGGGGGGCCCTACCTGGAGGAGGAGGAGGAGGGGAAGAGGGGCGGGGGGCCCCTACCTGGAGGAGGAGGAGGAGGGGAAGAGGGGCGGGGGGCCCCTACCTGGAGGAGGAGGAGGAGGGGAAGAGGGGCGGGGGGCCCCTACCTGGAGGAGGAGGAGGAGGAGGAGGGGAAGAGGGCGGGGGGCGGGGCCCCTACCTGGAGGAAGGGAGGAGGAGGAGGGGAAGAGGGGCGGGGGGCCCCCTACCTGGAGGAGGAGGAGGAGGAGGGGAAGAGGGGCGGGGGCCCCTACCTGGAGGAGGAGGAGGAGGGGAAGAGGGCGGGGGGGCCCTACCTGGAGGAGGAGGAGGAGGGGAAGAGGGGCGGGGGGCCCCTACCTGGAGGGTGGAGGAGGAGGAGGAGGAGGAGGAGGGGCGGGGGGCCCCTACCTGGAGGGAGGAGGAGGAGGAGGAGGAGGGGAAGAGGGGCGGGGGCCCCTACCTGGAGGAGGAGGAGGGGAGGGGAAGGGAAGAGGGGCGGGGGGCCCCTACCTGGAGGAGGGGAGGAGGGAGGAGGAGGAGGAGGAGGAGGAGGAGGGGAAGAGGGGCGGGGGGCCCCTACCTGGAGGAGGAGGAGGAGGGGAAGGGGGCGGGGGCCCCTACCTGGAGGAGGAGGAGGAGGAGGGGAAGAGGGGCGGGGGGCCCCTACCTGGAGGAGGAGGAGGGGAAGAGGGGCGGGGGACGGCCCCTACCTGGAGGAGGAGGGAAGAGGGGCGGGGGACGGCCCCTACCCGGAGGGGGAGGAGGAGGAGGGGAAGAGGGGCGGGGGACGGCCCCTACCCTGGAGGGGGAGGAGGAGGAGGGGAAGAGGGGCGGGGGACGGCCCCTACCCGGGAGGGGGAGGAGGAGGAGGGGTGGGGGCCTAGTCATAGTCCATCCATGGATGTGGAGTCCTTGAGCGTTGTCTGGCTCGCCCTGTAGTGATAACCTGGGTGCTGACATTGGGATCTGGATGCACCCGTGTTCTCTACCCCTGCTTGACCTCTGGGTGGGTGACATCGGGGACCTCTCACCCGTCTTGTATCTTTTTTGTCTCTAGATTTCCAGGCGTTGCTCTTAAAGGGAAGCGTTATCAGCCGCTGTTTGACTATTTTGCCAAGGTAATGACTGTATCATTCCTGGGGCTCCAGGGGGGCGCTGCTCCGGGTGGTGGGGGG